>NW_011370462.1:0-54549 GCF_000735185.1 Notothenia coriiceps
TTACACTTGGATACGTTTTCTGTAATACTTCTAACATAATTATTCTCCAGTTTATGCATTTGAGTGACTTGCAGTTAATGCTCGACATTCAATTCAAAACCTTTATTTATCCAGGTAAAATCCCATTGAGATCAATGATCTATTTTTCAAGGGAGACCTGCAGCAGTAGGTTCCACATGAAGACATAAAAACATAAACAACAGAACAACAAAAGGACATCATACAGCAAAAATTACAGGGATTACAATTTACATATCTATCCACATTTACAGGTACCAACAGCATCTGACTGTGGAGCATCCAACCGAGCTTTAAAAACATGTAGTGGTACCAGCTTGGTAATTTTACATTCTTTTTGCAGACTGTTCCAAGTTAGTGGAGCTGCACATCTAAAAGCTTTATTCCCTAAGACAGTCCTAGCACTTGGCACATTTAATAAAACCACAGCATGAGATCTCAGGCAATAAGTACTTTCAATTTGCCGAGAGATCAGGGAGCAGATATAAGATGGTACTTTATCCAACATGGCTTTGTAAATGAAAATGTACCAGTGACTGAGCCTCCGTACAGTAAGTGATGGCAAAACCGCCTTGGTTTACAGTGTACAGTGATGCGTAAGTGCTTTACAGTTTGTCACAAATCTCAGTGCACTGTGATAGTAAAACCTTATTGTGGTGTAATTATATATCCAAAGCAGTCAGAAGTCAGAAAATCATTAGTGATGTTTAACCACTCAGAAGACAGAGAGGTAGTTCATCTTCTACATATAATAACGGACATAGTAAAGAATGAAGTGTAGGCTATGTTTAAATGTTCGGAATTTGACCGTGTATGATGGTCCTCTTGAGTTGCCGTACAGCCAATGGCGTACAGCCATTGCTCCGTTTTCATGTTTTTTTAACATGTTTTTCACAAACATTTTCACACGCTAGGAGCATAGGAATAATTCAATTCGGTTCGTCATGATCTGTAGATGTGATTTGCCCCCGAGCACCCCTGGGTAAATTACCGTACAGCCAATCACAATGCGTACAATACATGACGTCATTGGTAAGAGACGGCCCCTGAACACATATGGTACCCCGAACACATGTGGTACCGACACCGGCTACATCTATGGAAGTCTCAGTGGCTGAATGCTTGAATGATAAGGTAGTACCCATAAGGCGCGTTCACACCGGAGTACTTTTTCCCGTACAGTTCCCGTTTAGTTCCGTTAGTGCCTGGAATTTTGCGTTCAGACCAAAAAAAGTACTTTAGTGCCTGCTAGAGAGGTGGTATTATCCTGGGGAGAAAAAAGTACCAATTCTGTACTAAGTGCCGGCACTAAGTACGGCAAAGTACTTGGTGTGAAAGCGGCTATAGAGTCCAGTAGAGGGTGGAGCCTGTGAGAGATATATAACACAGTGTTCCCACTAATTACCTGCCCTTTTGAAGTCAATGACTTCATAAAACATTTCAGGTTGACACAAATTAGCTGATTTATGGCCTGTAACTGTTGCTTTATAGTCTAAACGACCCTTCCACTAAATCATGTTTGTTGTGCACCGCCAGAAGTGTTAAGTCAGTCATGTTTCATGTTGTTTATTTTGTATTGTTTTTCACTTCCTGTTTTGTTTTTGTCACGTCTCATTTCAGGTCCCTTGACTCCCTTTCCTTATGTGTTCTCCCGCCTTCATCAGCGTCAGCCCCGCCCCTGATTGTTTCACCTGTGTCTCGTTGTTGAGTGTTTAAATTCCCCAGTCTCCCAGTGTTCAGTGTCAGTTTGTCTTGTCCTGTCCTCATGTAAGAACTCTGCTCGTCAGTATTTGTTTCTGTTGGCACTTACCTTGATTCATGCGTTTTATGTTGAGCTCTTTATTTTTTGTCACCTCGCAAAGAGTGTTTTTCTTTTTGTATATCCTTTTGGCAAATAAAGTATATTACTTATACTTTATCTCTGGCTCCCGGGTCGTGCATTTGAGTCCTTTCTTCCTTGTGTATCTAAGTTCGTAACAATGTTTCTCTTGTATGCTGCATCTTTCAGCAGAGGTTCCCATGCATGCCATCAGCTCTCAGCCACATTTTATATGATGGCTGTTTTCAAAAAGCCCACATTAAAAAATATTTGTATGCCATCAGAAACAGCAGCATTAAACTCAAACTTGGACCAATAAGAGTCAATGTAACACAGACAGAGCAGGGCAGAGATTTTTTACCCATATGTAGAAAACCGTCTAGTCTCAATCGTTTTTTTGTATTACTGTTGGGTTATTTACGCAAATATTTTTAATTTCTATGTGACTATGTCTTACTTATTATTTCTTGCACATTGTTTTGGACAACTTTACATTGGTGACAGTTTTTCAGCTACACCTTGAGTTTGTTGGTTCAAATTAACCATATTCTACTTTGCATAAAAAACCCAACAGTTACTTAAAAATGACACTTACACTTAGTAAAAGCGACTGATTGGTTCAGGGTATATTTCTGCAGTATATTATATTTCTCGGGTCGGACATTCTTTTAAAGGTCCCATGTCATGGCCATTTCTAGTGATCAGAATTCCATTGTTGAGGTATATTAAAATAGATTTATATTGTGCAATTTTCCAAAAATGTTGTCATACAGCATCTCTGTATAGTATGTGTATTCACTTTGTCCTAAACGGCTTGTTGGAGCTCCTGCCCCCCCCCCCTCCCTATGAGCCCAGTGGCCGTCTGCGAGACAGCGAGACACAGCAAAACCCAGCCCGAACACACACACACCCGCAGCCTGGCTGGGAGTTTGTGTGTGTACTCACACACCCACTCACAGCCTCGCTGCGTCCCGCCGTCTCGGAGGAGGAATCGGTGGAGCTGCAGTTGAGAAAATATTGAGTGTGTGTGTGTGTGAGGAAGTCCGCAGATTGGTTATTTTGGACCAATCCACGGACGTAACGTAACGGCTCCAGGGATTCGTCTATTTGGACCAATGGATCCATTTGGGTATGGGCACGTCACTATGCCCAGGAAGAAAACAATGGAAAAAGAGAAATCTCCAATGAGGCGTTCTGGGGCAGCATAGACAGGTATTTTCTGTGTTAGAGTTTTACTTGCTACAGGGTGTACTTTGAGGGTTTGTGACTCTGCAGATCGTTTACATGCATAAAAACCTTCATAACACACAAGGGGACGTGTGTGAATTGGTTTGATGCATTAGTCATTACTAACGCTGACACACAGAGCAACTGGCTTTGAGTTATGAGCTGCTGAAATCAGAGAACAAATCCGGATATGAGCAAAATGAATGCCATCAACATTGTTTCAGAATACCATTTGTCAGAAAAACCTCAGAGTGAAGCAAGTAATCTGATTCCCAGCAGCGGCTCTAACTTCTGGAGGAGCCCTGTAGTCAAGTTAACCAGTTTTGAATATGACAGATTGTGTACAGGGAAAGGTTGAAGGGGGAATTGTTTATTGTAATAGGTGATCAGAGGGGATAATGATTATTTGAGAAATGAAGAAGCAACATATTTATTTTAGACAGCTGTTGAAAAAATGCTGAGTGGTCCAAGAATCACTGACTGGAGTAAGGAGTTGGCAGGGACAGTGGTGCGAGCTGGGAAACGCTGCTGGCAGTATACTGTATGTGTGACCACCATATGAACATGTGACTTTCTATAACAACATCTCCATGCAACTGCGTGGTTAGACTTTTTACCATATCATTTAGTGCTCAAATCTGACACAAACAACTTTTCAAACTGCTCTGCACCTTCTGAAGTGGTGGCTGTTGTGACTTTATTCAACCATTAATGATTGCATTAATTTTTTACTTAACTTTAAAAGTGAATAGTTATATATTTTGGGTAGTTAACAATTTACTTTTATTTGCCATGGGTTTTGTGAGAAGATCAGTAGCCTTCTACTATCGTGTCTATACTTTAATGATGGAGCAGCAGCCAACAGCTGGGCAGCTTAGCATAAAATGTGAACATAGGCGCTAACAGACTGGCTATGAAGGCAAAATTATTGGTTTAAATCCTAAAAATGTGAAAAACAACAAGTTGACATTTTCTGAAACTTTTTTAGACTTCGCTAAATTGCCATAAACTATGGCAGCTTTGATGTGCTGGTTGAGATTTCATGTTGCTTATTGTCTTTTTCAAATACAAAAGGATGAAATACTTTCTGTGATCAATTGTTAGATTTGAAGCCAAAGCATAGAAGGTGTACAACAAGTGCCGGCTGAATCATTGATTTAAATAGTTCATGTTTAGTTTGGACCCAAAGCAGCCTATTTCCTCAATAATAAAGTGATACAGAATGATTCCTAAAATCCGGAAATGAGTAAGAATTTGTTATCACTTCAGGTTTGTCTCGTGATCAATGTGTTTTTGAATAGGTAAAGTGCGTGTAATAAGGTATTGTGTTAAAAAACTCCAAAGAGATATTTTTCATGCTATGTTCCAAGACAAAAACATCTACCAAAAAATACCCAACTTGTGGATTAATAAACTTTAGTTTGCTTATTTCTTTTAATAATCAGATATTAAATGGAAAACTCCTACTGGTTTTTTTTCAAGGGAACCAGCGTGCTAACATCCTGTTTGGCCTACAAAAATACGTCATCCCTGCAGCATTTAATAATTTGTTCATCTGTTACGGCTGCTGCCTTCCTGGTCGTCTGAGTGTTTTCAGCTGTGTGTGTTCTATGTAAATGAGCTGTGCGGTTGCCCTCCCGGCATTGGCTGCCATCTCCTGGTCCGCCCCTGAAGATTGCGATTGGAGCACGCCGGGCCAGACGCACTCCAATCGCAGCGCACAGCCGGCGCACACCTGTTGGAGATGACTACAAAGCTTGGGGACAATCATCATTCTGGAGGCTCTGTATGTGGACAGATGCCTCTCGCTACTTGCTCTTTGTTCTGGGGTTAAACTTGTGTGATTAGTAGAGTAGCTAGTTAGTGTTTAGAGTAGGGTAGGATTCTGTGACGGTTGCCTTTAGTTTAGCTGTGTTTTGTATTGATTCTTTGGTTAGTTGTACCACTTTTAAAGTGAGGTTTTGTTTCATTCTTTATTTAGTATATTAGTATTTATTTTCCCTGTATGTCTTTAGACTCACCTTTTAGAGTCCTCCCTTAGTTTGGTTGCCCATTTAAACTTGCGCCCTTGTGGCCTCTATTGTTTGTTATTTAAACCGGTGTTTTTGGCTCTTTTGTTTGTTTCAGGCTGTTTGCCTGCCATTTTGTTCATCTGTTGTGCATTAAAACCACTTATAATTATACCAATACCAATCTGGTTGTGTTGCTTCCCTTTGATTCCCCTAGCTCAGAAGGGAACGTAATAACATCCAATATTAAAGGTATGTGACCAATATGAATTTACTGATCCAGTGAAAACTAAACCTGAGAGTATTTGACTTACTGAGGAAAACACTTAGTTTGTGTGACCCAAGTGAATACACCCACACACATATTGAATGACACACACACACACACACACACACACACACACACATCAGCACCATCAGCAGATGCTAAAATGCTTTCCTGTATGGGGGCACAATACATCTCCAGACAAAAAGATGAAACTGTAAAAGCAGATAGATAACTCTTTTATCTATTTCTGAACTGAAAATTCACTACACAAAAATAACCTAAATTAAAACAAGTCTAAACATGTACAAGTACATTTAAAGTCCACATATCTGTGTCTGATTGGCTTGTTGTCTGACAGGTCATCTCGTGTGGTTAAGATTTTCCTAGTTGCTTTGGAATTATATAACAGCGGAGATCAAAGTCATACCCATTAGCTGCTGATTTCATGGGAACTTGCTGGTTTCCATAATTCTGCGTTAAAGCTTTGAAATAAGTGACTCTACATACTGTATATTTGTGCGGGACTTAACAGAGTCAGCAGGGTGACTAATTCCTGGCCGGGAGCTGTTTGCATTGCCGTCGCCTGGCAAACTGAACACACGGCAGCTTCACTGAGCTGCAGCAAGAGATAGCAAGATAGGTCAGATTGTATTAGTAGATTCAATCATAGATGTGATAATAGCACTATGATTTTACCCAAACTACGTTTATTTTTGGTTTATCTATTTCACTAATTTTGGTTTTTGCTACTGTTTCTTGGCCCGTTCTCTATCGCAGAACAGGTATCCATCTACAATTGCCTCACCTGGTTAAACAAATAGATATTAAGATAAGACCAACACATAAATAAACACCTTTATTCTGGTCAATAGTATAAATGGCAATAACTGTTACCATTCTCTTCTCGTATTTTTTAAATCCAAGCTCAAGACTTGTACTTTTGCCGTTGCTTTTAATTGAACTATTTATATCTCACACTGCACTGTACATTTTATTCATGTATTTATTTTTATTTTATTTTATTATCTTTGCTTTTTAATGTCTGTTTTTAAATGCCATATTATAATGTGTTTCCTTAATGCTCTTGATGTCGTTCATTTTTGTAAAGCACTTTGAATTGCCTTGTGTTGAAAGTTGCTATATAAATAAACATGCCTTGCCTTGCCTTATATAAACTCTAAAGACACAACATTAGTAATGAGTATTATGCCATCAATAGTTTAAGTTTTATCTGTGAAGATTGTGAGATTTTTGCCCTGAGGTTTCTGCCACGACCTTAAAGCACTTCAGCCATTTTGTGTAAATTAAATCAAAAGGATGATCAAATATCCTCAGTAGCATTTTTCAACAGACTTCCTCAGCTTGTTATAACACAAGCTTTCATTAAAACGTTTTTTTTCTCTTATATAAGGCCAGATATCTTCACTTTGAAGAAATAAACTATTTTCAGGGAGCGAGTAGCATTCCTCGTGATGAGTAAATTGAGGAAAGTTGGTGAAGGGAATTTCATTTATGGTTCCCACAGCACAAAAAAGTAACATCTTTTAAATAAAAATAGTTTCCCTGATACTCACTGCAGTTCTCTTTCAAGAAAATGTTGCAGCTGGACCATCTGCTGGGTTGGTGAGATGTGAGGGCGAACTGACCATCTAAGGTCTAAGCTCTTTGTTGTTATAGCATATTAGCAATAAGATCCTATTGCTTCATTGGCATCACAAAGGCTGATATTGGCACTAATGTGAGAGGAACACTGTAGAGAATCATGTTTTTACTAATCTCATCTCCTATTTTCTCTATTACTTACGGGAAGAAGCCTGTGGCTCTTTTACCTCCATCGAGCATTTATCAGCTCCTGCATCACTTCTGCTTTGGTTCTGGCGTCTTTCCAGACTGGGATTGTTTAGTGTCCTTTACAACTGAGGCTGACAGCAGAGGTGGAGGAGCAGCAGGTGTTTTCTGCTGTTTATCAATGAGCACATGAGGAGACAGGGTGCAGAGTGTCACCCAAGGACCTGTGTGTTGTAAAGCAGCTTCACAATGACGTTCATGTCAACTTGTATGTGATTTAGGATCCTTTTTTCACAAGCATCACCTCCTTTTATCATAACATATGCAACAAAATAATCTTCCTTTATTGCTGATGTTTCGAAAAGACTTGTGTTAGATTTGTTTGAGTAAAGGTCAGTGAGGCTATTCTTATTTGTACAGGATGTGACTGTGACCCTGTTCACGCAGGCGGTAAATATCAGCCTCTTTGGTTGTTCATTTATACAAGTTATTTGGCAGACTGACAGCAAAGAGGATGGAGTGGAGGGCTTGTTTTACATATCACAGCATACCGCTACTGAACATCAAGCTTAATCTTTTCACAATTTTGATTCAATAATGTGTATTGTTCCTAGAGTCTACAGGATAATGTTACACTACTCTTTCAGGCGTCTTCAAAACGTGTTTATCAAAGTCACTGCAATGCTTGTTTAAGATTAATTGCAATGAATTGGAGCCTTAGATTTTGTTTATTGTTTCCGGAGAGAAGCTGTCCCGGCAGGGTCAACTTCCTGATATTTTTCCCCTCCATTCTCTGTTTCTGTCTGTCTGGCATTAGCTATTTGACACATTACTAAGACCCATAGGCTTTTCGTACACTTCGAAAAATCCTAATTGTATCTAACTTTACCGCAGAGTGTTAAACGTTCCTTTATTTGTCTATAAACTTTGGAGAAGCCTGTTCTTCTCGGGCCATTTGTCTGTGATAATGGGGGTCATGAGAGGATCTCACCAAACCTTAGCAGGAAAAGAGAGTGTGAGAAACTTGGTGCTCATATTATTAACTTCCGCTTTATGTTGACAACATATGGCGACATGTCACAGGTCATGTTTGCTGTGAAACAATAGCAAGGGCATTACAGCTTCATTATAAAATGTACACATTTTCTTTCGTAAAGTTCTCAGTTATTACCGCTAGACTCTAGCACAAACCACATAACGTTTACAGACATGAAATGTGTGGCCACAGATTTAATTCTACATCACAATACATACATGATATAAAATAAAGTGCATAATTTAAATATAAACATTTAAAAATAAATTAAAGACCTTGTTTAACAAGCCACTTAAGCCAAATATCATTTGGCTTATCCTAAAGGCAGGTATTTGATCCATTACATAAAGCAACAATCTGGAGCTGATTTGATAACAGGGAAAAGGAGGCAGAGTTTGCCTCAAAGATGCTGAAACTAAGACATAAAGCTCATTTGAGTGAAAAAGCTCAAACGTTCAAAGGTTCAGTCTATTGTATGTATATATATATATATGTATGTATAGTGGTAATACAGCCGCAGAAATAGCCAATCGACTATCATTATGAGAAATCACAGAAATGATGTTTACAGAAATGGACAATTTTCTGATTTTTTTAACCCCCACATTTGAGTGAAGTTAGATAGATAGATATCTGCCAATGAAAATGATTGTAGCTAAGTGTTTGAAACTTTTTGTAAAGCCCTGATTTTCTGGATATTTGTGCTGAAAATAGAAATTCATGAAAAAGTGTTCTGATCAAACACATCCTTAGTGTGGACAGTCCCTTGAGGCGTGTGATTTATCAACTATAACCTTCTCCTGGAGAATAATAATGTTATTACGAACCATATTTTACACAACATCAATCATCTACAACACATTTTCTCTCAAGTGTGCTGAAATATGTTTGATATCAGATGCTGCTTAACTCAACATTAACGCAACATCTGTCCACAGGTTAACACCTTTTCTGTAGCTCTGGGGAGAGATAAGTGTTACGTGAATCATTGTAGCCTAATTGTAAGATGGGAAAAAAGGTTTTCCTAGTTTTAGATGACTATGTGTGTATTCCAGGGCTTAGGAACAAAACCCTAAGGGTTTGCCACATAATAATACTGCACTGTATATTAGTCATGGAACTAACTCATGTCCTTCAAAAAGCGGTGTACATTAGAGTTGGTTAAATATATAAATTACAATGGCAGCACACATGCCAGTGATTACTCACATTCAATACTGTTTAAATGTATCATATTAACCACAAGCCTGTGACTCAATGATTTAACTGGACCCATTTACTGAATGTCACAGTTATAGGTTTTAATATAGCTGAAATTATGAAAGATATATTCCATCACTGAATATTGAGTCATGAGGTGTGGGTAATCTCTGTTAGAACGACATTTTAGGCAAAACGACACATCGCTCATACAGTCAGAGATGGTCACTTGAGGTAGCTGGATGCTGAAACAGAGAAAAACCGGAGAATAAAGCTCACCGCACTTCAAGTGTAACTTCCTTTCTCACTTCATGTCCCCCGCATCACAAGAGTCATTTATTTTCTTTATGTGCCTCATTTTTCAGAGATTTAAAAGTTCACTTTTGGAGAAGCCATTGAGTAGACAGTCTCACTCAGAGTGAATTTAGAGTTTTTCCCTTATACAAAGTAAAATCAGATGCATTTTTCCTCCACTGTCTGTGTGTTCAACGACACCTGAAGTGCTGTGTCTTTTGGGCATGGCAGAGCTGAAAGGTCCCTGATTACATGTGTCCCTTCTCTACTCTGAGCCTCAACGCTGCCCTGCTCAGACAAATAAGATGCTTGTGAGTTTCTGACTGATGAAGGTTGTGAACCAGAGGGTGTGTCTGATTTATGGCAGCTTCCTTTGTACACTTCACTTCCCTCTGGCAGATAGAGGAAGGTCCGGGAGCTGCTGGTGAAGTCTCTCAGGTCGTGGGAAACCAACGACTTTGAGTCCTGGTTAGAAATGGCCAAGGAGAGTTGTTGGGCGTCTATGTGTAGGTTTCCCTGTCTC
Source organism: Notothenia coriiceps (assembly GCF_000735185.1). Classification (NCBI taxonomy): domain Eukaryota; kingdom Metazoa; phylum Chordata; class Actinopteri; order Perciformes; family Nototheniidae; genus Notothenia; species Notothenia coriiceps. The sequence goes on from NW_011370462.1 coordinate 10,183, forward strand.
TGTTGCCTCTGTGCTCCTATCTTGCAAAATAAACACTTGATTTTCTCAATGAGTTTGAGGAGAACGGCCTTGCGGAGCAGGATGTAGATCCAGGGGTCAAGAATGGGATTAAAGGAGGCGAATCTTATCGCTCGTAGATCAGGGTTTTTGTCCAGACGCAGCTCCACTGGAGTTTTATACAGCTGGTTCAAAAACACCTGAGCCTATAAGGGAATAAAGAATACATTATGAGTAGATAGATAAATGCTTCCAACTATGTGTGAGCTTGCAGCTGATTATGTGTGTTTCTGAGGAAAATATGTGTGAGCTTGCAGCAGTATATGTGTGTTTCTGAGGAAAAGAGTGAAAGACACACTAATAAAAATGAAGAGCAGGGAGACGAAAATAAAAACATGATTAAACTCTTTTTCTCTATAACACCACTTGGATTTGGATGGGGTTGGGAGCCGTGCGTAAAACGTGGGTAATGGAGTAAAGCCAGAGAACGGCAAAAATATGGCAACAAGTAACATGTTAACCAAATTGTTTGGTCTGCAAAAAAAAGAAGTTTACATTTAGTGCGTAAAGGATCAAAAGAGTCTACATGACGCAGAAACAGAGAACTTACAACGAGAGGGATGGAGCAGATAAGCACCACTGCCGAAGTGCCTATAAGCAGAATGACCATCTGAATCTCTGCACCGGCCAGACGTCCAAAGCTGCGTCCTCTCCTCGGCGGCTCCACGGTGCGCCCCAGATCGGTTCCCAGCGACATCCTGCGCACGTATCGCCGGTGCATCCGAATCAGAGCCACGCACACCAGCACGTTGCAGATAACAGTGGCGAGGATCAGAATAGAACTGAAGCCCGCGTACGTGTAGGAGTAGGCTGCATCGCTGGTCTTGTTGCTCCTCCACTCTAAAAAACACCAAGTCTGCGGGTATTGTTTCTTCACCTGTCCAAAGCCGACAATCGGCAGGGCGCAGAAGAGCGCATTGGAGATGTAGATCGCCAAGAGAGTCAAACCCGCCAGTTTTTGGTCCACATAGTCATTGTAGAAGTAGGCATGGTTTATAGCGATGTATCTCTCCACGGACATGGCACAGATGATACTGAGCCCCGACAGGGAGAAAAAGAGCAAGGTGAATCCAAAGTATTGGCACAACGCGTCCTCTCCAGGCCACGAGCCTTTCACATAAGTGGCGATGGTGACCGGGCTGGCCAGCAGTGTGCCCAGCAGGTCCGTCACTGCCAGTCCACACACCAGAGTGTAAAACGTGGTTTCCTTCTGTTCTTTGCGGGATTTGCAAAGAACTACGATGGCGATGACATTTCCAACCACCCCGAAAATAAACATTATGGAAGGAATGGTCGGGACCATTGTCCTCCCTGTCATCGATTGATTATTCATTGTTATGTCCTTCAAACGCAGTTAAAGTCGAGAAACAACTTTTCTTAACGCTATCATTTCTAGTCCAGAGCAATAAACGGATAGAAGTGCACATAAAATAATTCTGGGCAACATTGTTAAATCTGAAAAAAACTGTTTGAACCTTATCTTAAAACCGACTCCTGAAAAAAGTTCAATTCCCCCTGCCGAGCATCATGTAGCAGCTGCTGTGGTTAGTCCTCAGCTGGCTTTGTAAGAGCACATCTCGCTCACAGGACAGAGAGATAAAGGCAGCAGACACCAGCTCAGACTTCATTGAAATAAGACTGACTTTAAGCTTCCTGCTGAGCTCAGTCCCTCCCCTTAGTTTCACTCCACTGCCTGCTCTGCCTGGTGCATCAAAGACCTTGGACATATTTTGCAACCGTCATACAGAGGTGACAATTTTTATCGTACCACAGCCAATTCCATTTATAATTAAACCATGTTGATTACAAGAATGGTGAAACTCAGTGTGCTCGATAAAGTACCACCACAATAAAAGATTGCACAGCCAATGTTGAACAAACGTTATCCCCTTCCAGGGAAATTCAAATCTTAACGACTAATATTATAAATTCCTAAGAATCTCCATTTTTGATCAGGACTTGCTTCATAAAACAAGCTGCTTGGATGATGTCAGCAGTGAGTTACAGTTGTGGCTGGAGCTTGTCTGCGTGAGATGTTCTTAACCCTGAGCTCAATGTCTAATGTCTAATCTAAACTCAAAACAATGCTTGAACAACATGGTTTGACATCATAAACCCACCTTAAAACGTATATGTAATGTAATGTGTATTTCTCATATGACCATAAGGACAATTCATATTGTGTTAAAATGTTATTTTAGGCAATTAGTCAGGAATTGAATTCAGAGCAATTTAAGCCACAATATGTTAAAACCCTTTATTCCTTTAATGTCAAAAACAGCAACCTGAAATAAACTTTAAAATAATTTACCAATTATTTCAAAAGGCAGGTGCAACGTTAAACCAGTGATGTAAAAACAGTAGAAATATGATAGTAAAACATGATTTATATAAAAGAAACACCTGCATTATCCCTACTGTAACAGCCAAATAACTAATTCAGTTAAAGGTTATCCTTAATTGATTTCCTGATCATGATCTTATAAGGATTGATTTGGGATGACGAATCCAAAATTATAGATACAAATCAACAACATGTCAAACAATAAATCCATTGTTCACCATTATGTCCTACAAATATATTCAACAACCTGCAGCCATCCTGTTGGTCTCTGTGTTTCTCAGAAAACACCAAGACTAAGATTGACAGTTCCTAACATCATTTAATATGCAAATATCAAGAACATTTGATCAGGCTACTAAAATGAAGTCCATTTTGTTTTAAAAAACACATGCAAATGACCACAGCACATTGTAATTTGTCCCTAATATTTACCGTGGAGTAAATAAACAACTTGTCCTGCTGAGAGAGAGCGATGGCACCAGAGTCCCTGACATGGTGAGTTAAACTGCAAAACAAACCATGTAGTTGTTCACTCTGTAGGAGGTCCACAGCCTTTTTATAAAAGCTCCTGAAATCGGATATTTTTCTATTCAGACCTGTCTTCTTCAAAAGAATGGAAAGAAGTTAACCCACCATGAGCTGTGAGTTACATTTAGGAAAACATAGGTGGATAAATGTTCGACTCTTGTCTTTATACACAATTAATAATTATGAACAGGTTATACTTTATCATAAATAATGTATAAAACAACAAGAAAGCAATCTTTGTAAAACCTTAAAAATCCCTCTAAAACTGTACATTTGACTGTGGTTTAACCATTTCATGTTTACATGAAGAGTGAACATCACCAGAAGCACTTATTGTGTATCCTTCACAGAGCTGCTAAGAATTGAGACGTACTCTTACTAAGATTGCCATTAAATGCTGCATTACTGTTTTGTAATAGCCAATGATCAATCAGTAGTATTCCTGCTAAAGAGCCTCCAATTGGCAGCACCAAGTTCCTTTACAATGCCTTTGGTGAGCATGAAAGGAATACTACTCCATCTTGATTTAGCATCTCTCTTAATAAAATTTTTAATATAAGTAACTTTTCAATTTCTGCATTACCATCTGGTGACAATTTGTATTGTGCCACAGCCAATTCCATTTTTAATTAAACCATGTTGTTGACAACAATTGGGAAACTCAGTGGTCTATAAAGTACCACCACAATAGATTGCACAGCCAATGTTGAACTAACGTCTTCCGCTTCCAGGGAAATTCAAATCTCAACGACTAATATTTTATCTTCCTAAGAATATCCATTTTCGATCAGGACTTGCTTTGTAGAACAACGCCCACACGTTGCTTGCTTTGTAGAACAAGCTGGTTGGATGATGTCAGCAGTGAGTTACGGTTGTGGCTGGATCTTGTCTGTGTGTGATGTTCTTAACCCTGAGCTCAATGTCGAATTATTGTGTAAAGAACAGCATGGTTTTGTTGTTGATACAGTAGGAATTTCAAAATCTGATGTTTGAAAAAAGGCTTGGACACACTGATTCAGGCTGTTTTCCGCTTTCAAGAACATGTTAAACTCAGAGGAAGTGAGACCCTGAGCCCCGCGGCCTGACGTCATCCTACTACACTGACCCTGAACTCTTGAAAAACACACTTGTTGTTTTATTTGTTGGCACTTGCTGCCATTTGTTTAAACATAAAAAGGGAAACCTACTGTGATGATGGATGTAGTAGCTTATACTTGTAGCCTTGAATAATAAACATTTTCTTTAGAATCCTATTCATTGACTATGTGTAACATAATTGACCTGAACACATCAACCCTTTAAAAAACAGCTGTTATGTAATGTGCTGTATAAAATATGAATTCAGCCTGTTGTTGTGTATTTCTGTATATGAATGTCAGGTTGCCAGTGTCGCAGAATGTTCGGTAAGTAGATTTGAAAGATTAGCCTTCTTATGAATGTGCTTTTCCGGCATTTGTTTGTGAAGTCAGATAACCTGCAGCCCTGCAGCCTCAGATTAACGACCACCAACACTGAAAGAATCAATTTTCCTGTGAATGTAACTCTGGCATATGTTCTGTAGATAGACAATCGCACGGGCGAGTGGGTCTTTCTGTTTGTACGTTCATTTTTTGTTAGACTTTGTAGTTTAAAGAAAGGAAATAAAAAACAATTTCTCCACAACAGCAATTCTTCCAGGGCCTTCATTCCTGTGACAAACAATTACTACATTGTTTCCTGGAAAGGCTTTGTTGGCTTTGTAGACATTTTTCTCCGGTGATTGCAGCTATGGATTTGATTTGATTTCTCACAACAAGAGAGGAATTTAAACAACCAAGGAAATTATAAACACGTGCAATTACAGGTATGTGGCACACTGCATTTGCCACAGTATTGAGGTGTTGTTGTGGATGATTTGCCTCGCAATGTGATTATGTTTTGGTTTATTGCTTGGTTGAGCCTATAAAGACAGATTACAGTTTTCGACATGCCTCTTTGTTCGGAGAAACACACCTACCTGTAGAGTAAAACATGATCTCTGTGGACATGTACGAACACATTGCTTAGCTTTTGGGATGGGTCTAACAAAACCGTCTTCATTCCAGGTTTGATTCTGCATAATGTGTACACACCCACACATTAAATAACTGACAAAACAGATACTTTGAATACACAATTTAAACGTTGTCAATTCACAGAAGTGTGGTTTGGACCTGCTCCATATAAGAAAAGTGACCTGAGCACTTGTAAATGAAGCTAAATTGATAATATTTAAACTTTGACATGTTTAGCTTCAAACAGTCTCACGACCTTTTGGAATTCCTCAATCTTCTGAACTCTTTCACATACTAAAAAGTCATATTCAACATCTTTGGAAATAGGTATTTGCTTTTTTGGCAGAGAGTCAGATGAAAAGATGATTATCACAAGTCACATGTATGTTATATATGTAGTTGACAAGCTTAGCTCAGCATAAAGACTTGAAAAAGAGAGAAACAGCTAGCCTTGCTTTTTCCAAATGAAGCTAAATCTACCTAAGCAGATTTAAAGCCCATTAACAAACATGTTACATCTTGCTCCTGTAAGGGAATAAGCACATTTCCCAAAACATCGCAATAGTCATTTAAAAGTTTAGAAGCCAAAAATTATCCTTTATCTCAGTTTCAAGCAGTTTTTTTTTATGTATTAGTGAAACAAATGAAAATCTGAAAGGGTCAAAACACATTTTCACTCATTTATAAACTTGGAAAATACATTTAAAAAAACAACAACAAAAACAACAACCTTAATTCAGAACTGACATGCCGAAAAGGATGACGGTAATGAATGGGTTAAAACGTGCAAGTCTTATCTATTCATTTAGGTTGTTGACTTGTGAGAAGAATCAATACAAATGCATGACGATAGCACTTGTTTTCATGAACCTTGATCACCAATAGGCCAACAGATAACATCGTTGTTTTCAGCTGCTATTTTGAGCATTAAACTCGTTCCCTGCCAATGATGCAGTTAACAGTTATTTTATATCAGACTTACTTATCATCAAAGAAGTCAGGCCCGTGGACTCCCTTTGTTTTGAAAATAAACCTACAGTAGGGGAACGGGTTGTTGTCCTTGACACACTGCCTGCAGCCTGTTTTAAAACGTAAAGTTTAGAGAGAATTTAGACTGTTGTTTATCCTGGGGTCTGGTAGATTTGTAGATAACATTCGTATAGCATCTGACTCAGCCGAACAAAGAGATCAGATGTAAACTGTTTGAACTGGCACAGAGTTTGACATCTGGTGCCAACGTGAAAACAGACTGCTCTTTGAGAATCATTCAACGCCACCATCTGATTCAACTGAAACTTATATTATGTACTATTGTAGATTGTATACTTCAAATTGCATTGATTTTTATACTGAAGAGAGCTATAATAATTGCAAATAGAGATCATTATCATGAAAAAAACACTTAATAGATTTAAAAGAATACGATGATAAACAAATAGTAAACCGAAGGTGCATGTGTAAACAGTGTTGTGTATATCAATCTTTGGGAATATAGTTGTGTTTATTTATTGTATTTTTTTCTTTCTTTTGTTCTTTTATTTTCAGTGTACTGCAAATATTAAATTAGAGCTGTACAAAATAATAGTGTAAAAATGGTAAAAGACCAAATTAACTCAACCAAACTAAATTCAACTAAACTGCCACTACTATTTTGAAGTGTTGAATATCAATTGAACCTTTATTGAGCTGAGCATAAAACATCTATTGTCAACATCTCAGTTCAGTTATCCTGAAACCCACGCAGGAGGATTTACTTTCAGGCTGTAGGACTGCAAAGCCCGCCACAAAACACAAATTGGCTCAAGCTCATTCACGTCAAAATGACGAAGCACACCGTTATGCACGATCATGCATTTAGCATCAAACTTTACACAATAATGTTCTTGTGCTTCTTTAGGGATAAACTGTCCTGGTTTACCCCTAAAGGGGGTACGACTCACAGCGACAGTCAAATACAACATGTTAATCCATCAGAAGGGTTAATATCCCTTCAGGGTTCGAGTTATGTGGGAGCCAATGGGAGCTGAGCTCCCATAAGGAGGGGTCTGAGCTCCCACGGGCGCAGTGAAATCATACATCTGTGGGGGTCGCTAATACATTACCAGCAACCATTATTTTAATCACAAATAATGCATGTGTCAAGGTAATGAGTATTATTTACGTTAACGAGGTAAATAGGCTAAAAGAAAAACATGTTTTCCAAAAGAACTACGAATCTCTTGAATGACAATATGCCTGCACTTCACCTCCAAGGTGCGCAATACATTAATGCGCAATCTATGCCTATAGGCGTGCTGCGCGAGCCGAGATGATGTGTGTGTGCATAGTTTAACCTTTTCATATTTAAGTTTGTAGCAAGAAGAGGGCTGCTGCTGTGTGTGTGTGTGTGTGTGTGTGTGTGTGTGTGTGTGTGTGTGTGTGAGTGTGCGTGCGTGCGTGCGTGCGCACACGTTAGTTTTAAAGACCCCCATAGAGCTCAGTTTATAACTCGAACCATGTACCCCTTGGAAAACAGTGTGTCCCACTGGTGTACAAGTGTACCATTCCATACACATGGTAGTAATCATTGACAGGGAGAGAAACTCAAAGCCAAATTAGGGACATTGACTGCTAATCTTAACACAAGCAGACCTCCCCTGGCTGCCCATTAGAGCATAATGGAAAAACATGCAGGACGTTATATTGCTGATGATGCATACATTAAGGAAAATGGTGCAAACCTGCCAAAGGGCCAAACCAAAACACATAAGCGACACCCGAACAGCGCTAAATCTAATTTAATCAGCTCATTTATATTCCAACTACTTGTGGAGGAAACTTCTGTGTAGCAATGCAGTGGGAGTCACTGACTCATGAAGGAAACACGGGACGAGCAGGAGTTCTGATGTCAAACACTGATATTTAATACAAGCATCGGCCGGAGAAATTGACATCACAAGTCACACAGTCAAAGGTTCTGACTGCACGGGTGGGTTGCCATGTCAAATCTGATCAGCCTCGCATCTTGGTAGACCTTTTAACTAGTTTACAGAGAGTCAAATCTACATATTGGGGATGGGCGTAAACATCTGCAGACACAGGAGATGTCTCTCACATCTGTGGAGCTTAGAAAGCCAGCGTTCTCACACTCGTAAAACCCCCGTGTCCGGCAGGTCAGGCCAAACCTAATATCAACATACGACTGCATTAACACATTCCTTACGGGAGATTAGAAGCAGGGATGGTCGTAAAGGTCAACACACAGAATGAGGTTAAATGTCTAGGAGTAAAGACAGAAATATTCCCTCACACTACCTACTTTGTAAATTCGTTTTAGACACACCTGATGCTGTTTGTGTGTTCCTGCTGTGGCAGCTCATTTATATGCAAGAGAACCCAACGTTTCAATCAGATTACTGATGTTTATTTTTTATTTCATGACCTGCAGTCTCAGTAACATAACATACATGCCGTCCCTTTCAAGTGTAGCAAAAATAATTCTGCTTCGATTTGGAGACGATGGGTAACATGATTTTAAAGTTATTGAAACAAATCCTAAATGTTTCATTAAAAAACTGCAGATTATTTCGTTAAAATGATCAAATAATTTAGAAGAAGCACTAAAATACAACCAAAACAGGTGTTTCTACCCTTCCTGTTTTAATATGCAATTCTTCTTAACAAAGAAAAATGTAAGAAACACTTAAATCTAACAAATATAAATGTTTACTACTCACTCCAGTGTAGCATATTGTATGTATGAATAAAGTGCTTTAATTTGAAGCCATTGATTTACTAGACATGTAAACTGAAAACTGAAATGACCTTCAATCAAAACATTTCGGTAACACTTTATGGTAAGGGCACAGGCATGGGGGCTTTGTGTTTCATTGTTCTTGGCTCATGATTCATGTGATCATGAGAAAAAAGTGCGCTGAACAGATTAAACAGATTAATCATAAAACCGCAGATTATGCAACTTCCCTTTGATAACATTTTTCTTTCAATTCACATGTAATACATTGTTTTCTTGATGCATATCGCCTTGTCTTAGCTTTTATCTGGTTGCACAGTCTTTTATCAGTAAAACTCCTGCTGGCAGTGTTTCATCAGCAATCTCCACATGCTCATATCTTTCAATGTGAGGGAAACTGAGGACTATTTGTTTTAGGTCGGTGTATTTTCTTATAGGTTTGAGTTACATGAAAAAAAGTTTGCATCGTGATACTGTCGGTGTCATGACCGGAGCTACAGCTTCCAGAACAGCTTTGATTCGTCTTGCCTGACCGTTACATCATCCTTCAGACATGTGTTTTAGCAAAATAACCTCATCAAGGGGTCAATACTTTTGCACAAAGTTTTGTTAATAAAATGAATTGGCAAAGTGTGGTCAGAGGTTAGGAGATACTGGAAATCCGTATCAAAACATAACATATTTGAATGGTGAGGGCCATGTTTGGACAAGAGTCATCTGCCATACAGTACAGCAGGGGAGCCTTTAATTATTTGAGAAAGGTCTTTGGGAAAGTGCACATTGTGTAAAACAATTATCACATAGATTGTTTTTTTTTAAACAGGTGGCACCAGCACCTTTTATGGAAGTACAGCAGATAATTGATTACATTTTCAGGAAACACAATATTTCTGTGCTTTATAAGGATCATTTTTTCTATTAGACTTTTCTGTAATTGATTTTGATTTTGTAAGTGTATGCTCATTTTAAGACTTTCAATATTCATATTTTAACACATGTCCTATTAGGACAGTGGGACTTGGATACAGAGCTCTGAGTGAGGAAAAGTCATACATAGATTGTTCTTCTAAACACATGCCTTGTGAGATTTTATTTTATTTATTTTTTATGAGAAACAAATAATTGTGATATGTTCCTAATATCCCCATTATTTAAATTATGTTATAGCAAAAATCCAAAATTAATATAGCCTACATATGCATCAATTTGAAACACTGGGTCTGCATCTGCAGCATTGATGTGGACACTTTAATAGCTTTAAAAGGTTATTATCTCTCAGCTAATGATGACAAAAAGAGGGAAATGAATCAGACAGCAAATAAATCCAAGTTCTAATTATTGCTGCACATCTGCCTTGTTTATTACTGTTTCATACGTGAGCAACACACCAGGAGGACACATGAAAGCCATGCATACCCTCAAAACAAACAGAAGGACAAATGTAATCTGACTTCACTAATCTCTTTAAAATGTTAAATATGATGCAGTTGACCTTAATGAATAATGAAATATTAATAAACATGTGTCTCTGGATCCAGAATCTTATCATGTTATCTGCTTTACAGGCGCTCTCGTCTCAGATATAAAACATAAAAATTAACAATAGCAACTCATTATTAACTTTAGTTAAAAGATGAAAAAAAAGAAAAATAGTTTGTGTCTGCATGTTAAGGACAAGTACAGCCATGTTATTTAGTATTGTTCACATTTGATAGTACATTCTTAACCTCAAATATGAAATAAGGATGTGCTGAATTGTCTTTTTTCTACAAATAAGATTTCCCGGTGAGACACATGTTCTTTTTAGAGAAGCAGGTGTTTTGCATTCATGCTCCACCTCAGATGCATCCCCCTTTCCCTTCCAATTTCTGTAATATTTACACATGTCCAATAACCCATGACACAGTTCCTCCTGTCCCTCCACGAAAACACACGCAGCTCTTTTAAAACACTTAAGAGGCTCTCGGCATCGCATAACCGGTGATGTGGATGTCAAGCTTCCTGACTTTTATCCCCTCATCGCGTCTCAACTGATTTGGTTCATCCGTAGTGTTAGCCCACCTTCCTCACACTTGCTCAATACCCAGGTTCAATTTCAGCAAGAAATGTAAACAATTGAGTTACTTTCAAACCAGTGATTTTAAGTTGAGTTTGAGGACTACAAGCAGACAAATGATTTATACTCCAGATTAGAGCTAATTCATTCTCTTCAGATTTGACACGGTTAAGTTTTATAAGAGATAAGCATTACAGAACAAAGGTTTGCAGAGTCCGGCTGGTACAAGATGCATGGATACACTTTAGATTGCTTCTTTTAAACTTCATGTAAATAACCTGCTTAAAAAGCTGAGGGTTAGGCTAGGTTTCTTCTACAGGAACAAGTCCTGTTTCTAGCTTGAGGCCAGGAAAAGGCTAGTTACTGTGACCTTTTTACCTGTGCTGGATGGACTATGGTGATCTGATGTATATGAATGCACCTGCCAATTGCCTGGTCAAGTTAGATGCTGCGTATCACAGTGCTCTAAGATTTGTGACAAATTGTAAAGCATTAACACATCACTGTACCCTGTATGCAAGGGCTGGTTTGCTTTCATTAACTGTACGGAGGCTCAGTCACTGGTACATTTTTATATACAAAGCCATGTTAGGGAAACTTCCATCTTATATCTGCTCCCTGATCTCACGGAAAATTGTAAGTGGCTACTGCCTGAGATCAAATGCTGTGGTTTTATTAAATGTGCCAACTGCTAGGACTGTCTTAGGGAAGACAGCTTTTAGATGCGCAGCTCCACTGTCTTGGAATAGTCTGCAAAAGGAATGGAAGCTGAGCAATCTGGTGCCACTAAATGTTTTTAAAGCTCGGTTGGATGCTACTCAATCGGAAGCTATTGGTACCTGTTTCTGTGGATAATTATGTAAATGATGCTGTACTGATGTCCTTGTTGTTCTGTCTATGTTTCTATGTTTCATGTGGAACTACTTGAGCAGGTCTCCCTTGAAAAAGAGATCAATGATCTCAATGGGATTCATCTGATTAAATAAAGGCTTGAAATGAAATGAAAAACTTTATTGATGACTCAGTTTGTGTGTTAAGCCCTTTTTAAAATCATGCAACTATTAGTTAGTTTCAAACCAGTGACCAGAGGTGGGAAGTAACCAAGTAGATTTACTCAAGTACTGCACTTAAGTACAATGTTGAGATACTTGTACTTGACCTGAGGATTCCCATGTTATGCTACTTTGTACTTTTACTCCACTACATTTATTTGGTACCTTTGGTTACTTAACAGATTTGGATGAAGGATGTGAAATATAATCAACTCTTAAATCCGACTTTAGTTCCACCTGGAGTAAATTCACAAGCTACCCTGCAGTATACAAAGTCATTAAACTAGCTGCACCTTTACCAGCTTAGATAACACTTTATTGCATCAATAGTTGTAATCAAAACATACCATATATATTATTCTGAAATGTTTGTATAATAGGTACTTTCACTGTTGGTACTTTAAGTATATTTTGAAGCTAATACTTTTGTACTTTTACTTGAGTCACATTTTGAATGCAGGACCTTCACTTGTAACAGAGTATTCCTACACTCTGAGCACTTAAGTACAAGATCTGAGTACTTCTCCAACCTGTGCCAGTGGCATATTTGATTGGGTTGCAGTATAAAAGTGGGGACTTTAGTAATGTGTAAATTCATTGCTAGGATACGTCTATAGCAGCTTCAATTGACAGCAGTAAACAGTGTAGATAGGAAGTGACTGTAGCATAACAAGCTGTAGCATCACTTCAAAATGTTACAGCATTAGGAGGCTAAATGATATATGTTCAACTTAACTGCTAACCTTTTGTGATTGTATGGATGACATTACATGCTTTGAGAAATATGAATCAGAGCTGGTAGTAGTGCTATTCATACAGCCATGTATTAGTGATTTGTGATTACTGTATGTGTCTGAAATGCAATTAAAACCATTTTAAATTCTTACTAAGCAGCTCAGATGCAACAACGTATTAATATTGTTTCAAAGGTCAATTAAAAACTCAAACCAAATTCTGAATTGTTTCACCAAAGGTATTTTTTAAAGGAAGTAAATATAATAGACCAATGATATTTCCTCTACTATGCTAAATAACCCTCCTAATGCTCATATATGATAATTGACCGTGAGTGAAAAGCAGCTCTCAGAGAAGCCATCAGTATGAACCTTCATTCCAGGATCGGTCCTGAATACTCAATTGCTTCAGCATAATGTGGAATGATTGTGTTATGTGCACAGCCTCAACAACATTTTCTTCTCCAAAGATCTATCATGTTATCTTGCTGTGGTGTTTAAACAACTCATGATTATGTTTTCCAGTTCACGTGTCAAAGTATTTACTGATGCTGCACTCTCATGTTGATCTTTTTAATTCTTTAACAAAGATTTGAAATGTATGTCTGACTTAATATATATGTATATATCAGGATTTTTACTGCTTTAGTTATGTTTTTCTTTATGCACAAAATGCTTCTGGCCTCTAATGCATTTCTTTCCAATCAAAGAATGTGGTTCTTTCGAGATTGGCTATAAGCAAATTATTCTGTGCAATACCCCTTTCAGTCCCCTGTGAGAAAAAACATACATTGTGTGTGCGTGCGAGTCAAAAGCATCTCCTCCTTTTGACTCGCACGCACACACAGAAAAAGGAGTGGGAGGATGTGGTGGCACAATCTTTCCCTTCTTTTGCTTACATGAGGTCACTCGACCATCGGGCTTGACGGTTATTGATGTGTGCATATGTTAAAATAATGATATCATCCGAGAAAAACAACAAATGAGACCCAATTTTTGATACATTATTTTAATATTTGCCCTATTTTGTTTTATAAAAACAGAGCAATACTTACTAAGTTCTCACATAAGCACACAGTAATTGTTATTTACAAAACTGAATAGTGAAACAATGGTAATGTTCTGGATGTTGATATTTCACAACTTCCACAATTTCCACGGGTAAACTCAATGAAAATGTCAGGTGTCATTGTTCGGCTCTCATCCCCTGCTGCTCGGCTGCGGCCTGGGCTGCTAACTTCTCCCGTTTCTCCTGCTCAGCCTTCTCCCTCAGCTCCTTCTCTCTCTGGATCAGCTGCTTCCTCTCTGCCTCCCAGGCCGGCACGTTGCTCTTGTACAGCTCCAGGTCGGGTTTCTCAGCAGCAGCCATGTTCTGCTGGGCCAGAGCGGTCCCTGCAGCGAGGAACGAGGCAGAGTCCACTTTGCCCTCAGACTCCAGCCGGCTACACAGCTCCTGAAGAGGCAGGGAAAACAAAAAATATGTTAAAGATACAACAGTGACCTCAAAACTCAAAACCAGGTTATTTGATACGTACCAAAAAGAGACAGATTAGCTGGAGTCATAGTATGAACAAAACATCAAGGTCTGGATGTTCTGATAAGGAATTTTGAGTCAACATATAATTATTGGCTGGCTCTGTTAAGTTAAAGGCCCAATCAAGCCAATGATTAAACGCAGACCTGGAATGCAGTGAACCAAACCACTTAGTTCAGCACATGATGAAGACCTGGGTTTCTGTAAAGGTTTTTTTTTTGGAGTATGTTTAACACAAGTGTAGTTATGGCGTACCAGTAACGGACCACACTTATTGGCTGGTATCAGATTTGTTTTGTTCAGCCAATGTGTTCACACTGTGCCACTGGACAACAGGTGGTGGTGACAGATCCTTAAACACATCAATGTGCCAACAACGGCAGGAAAGGAGACATGTGCAAGCTTCTTAACATTGACAACAACCTTTAGGAGGAGGAAAATGTATTCAACACATTTGGGCAGGACATGCCCAATAAATGCACTGAAGGACAAATTAGATATATGTTTTGCAGTAAAACTAAATAGTAGTTTAATAATAGAGCTTGTAGTGTGGTAATAACACAAGGGCATCTTCTGAAATAAAAGATTTGACCAGAAACAAACCAACAAATCCATCTCAGTCCTCAAATAGACATACAAAGCTGGATTCAGCAAAAATGTTGAGTGAATTTATATTGGGCTCTTTATATTTGTATATCTAATATTTGGCTCTTACATTAAAAAGGTAGGAACAGTAAGTAGTGAATCTGTAATGGGCTGGTGTTCTTGGTGAATTTGATCAAAAAAGCCTCTGTTTCTATGTCTGTGTTTACGGACTCGCCCCGACAACGGTAGCTGAGGTTAATTCAGTTGCTCCAAACAAAAGTACACCCGCTGTACACAACTAACACCCACCTTGAATCTGCTGACATATTGAGGGAGCTTAGCCTGCTCCGCCTCATCTTCTTCATCGACGGGGTTTTCTTTCTTTACCTCCTCTCCTGCTGACTCCTCTCCAGAGGACTTGCTGTCTGAGGAAGAAGACAGTTCCTGCAGCAGGTCGTTCATGTAGTCCAGCTGAAAATAAGTTAAACAACTAACATTGAGTATGCAGAACAAATATAGTTTTAAATGATTACGTGTACAAAATCAATAAAGAGTAGAACTGCTGAAAGAGGTGTTACTGCCTGTACGTTATCTGATTTATATTTAAACATTTGGAATGAAAGGAACATATTTTCCAAGATTTCATTTCAAGGACAGACACGCTAAGACCTCACCTCTTAATTTTAGGTAGAAGTAAGATTAACTGTCACCTGTCACCAGCATTTTCAATTGAGATGTAATATTTCCTCTGTCCTGCAGCGTTATCCGCTCTGTCTACATTATTGCTGTGCTGCCGTCTGACACAAGCGGTTTAGTTCCTGTCGCAGTGATTCTCACAGACATCCTCTGTGCTGCAGGCCAGCCACAATCTCATTACACATGGACAAAGCTGGAGTATTGAACTGGACAGCACAGGCCGGATTAGAGGCGCTACACCCCAGTGTGTGTTGTTGCAAATATGTAACAACAACAACAACAACATGACCGCATGTGTGTTTTATCTCAGCGGATAGACTGTCTGTGTCACACACCCCACCTGGAGAGTAACAACAGCCTCTACTGAGCGCGTTTGGGCTGATGTGTTCTGTGACAACACAGAATCATATTTTAAAAACAAGTTTTTTCTCCAGAACAGTCTTAAAGTTGAATTTGACGTCAAACCCACAGTCAGTGGAGAAGATGGACACCACAGACTTGAATAAGGAGCAAACTGTTCGGTTAGAAAAGAGAAAAACCTGCCTCTTCCAAGGCTTTTGTTTCTTGTTTTCATTTGTTATGAGATAGGATATCATTGAGGATGCACCTAACCAACGTATTCTTCTAAAAACATTTACACATTTCCTCGATCCTTACTGAGTCTTTGGACAGCTTGACGTCCCCAGAAGCAGCAGCCACTCCCTCCATGACAGCCAGCGCCCGGCTCAGATACCCTCGCTCCCAGGAGAGAGGCATCCCTTTGAACAAGGCATGAATGCCCTTTGACATCTCCACCTTACCTGGATTGGAAAGAAGGAGAAGAACAAATGAGACAAACTGCATAAAGAAAGAACACTGAGTGAATCACATGAAGTGGGTGAAGAAACCCAAATACACACCCAGCAGAGCGTTGCCCAGCAGCTGAGCGCTGAGGCCAACAGAGTTGTCCTGCTTCATCCCACAGAGGAGCAGCGACGCTCCCAACATCCTCTCCTCTGACACCTGCACACAGCGAGGAGCAAGGGTAAGCGATTGTAATGGGGAGCAGATTTGTGATGCTTTAACATTTATGCTAATAAAATAGCTTTTTTCCATTATAATGCATTGCAATTCAAATCATTGCCTTTAGTGTGGCGCCAAAATGAATGTAGAGTACTGTATTTACAAACATAACATTATTTTGAGATCATGTTTTTGCATGTTGCCGTCGTTTCACTCACAGCGAGTTGTGGTCTGGTTGCTAGGTAACTGGCCAGGGCATACAGAGACAGGATCCGAGTGGAGGAAAGGTCGAAGGCCTCCTGTAGCATCACCTCTTCAACCACAGAGCACGCACCTGTAATTACCACAAATACATAGTCATTGCTACACCCTCTTATTAAATCTTGTTATGAGGAAAATAAAAATAAAAACAATTGTCGATATTACAAGGATTTCCTCCTTCTAATGATATAAGTCAGCAGGGCAAAAGATCAAAAGCATGTTTTCTTAACTCTTAGCTATTTCTGTTCACCCTGTTTTTCAAGTTAAAAGGATAAGTCTGGTGGAAACATATTTTCTTATTGTCAAACAATGTTTTGAAAAGATTTTTTTTTAATGAATGCACATTTATTTAAATCACAAAAGTGATGTGAATATTCATCTAATTGAACTTCTGGTTGGGCAACATTAAGGGAACATGTGATCGTAGCATGGCATTTATGATGGTTTGTAAATGATTCATTTTAAGAACTTTATAGTCTCCTTATGGGTCCACACAGATCTGCCATTAGTATTGAAGTTTCATTTCAGGTTTTTCTATGCACAGAAATGAAAATGAGGTTCCAAATAGGGGGATGGGAACCAACTCACTATCTCTTAATAGTTTTGGGACGAAAATTAAGTTGAGAGGAATAAGATCTATCAGATTTGAGTTTCTCAGGCAGAATGGGTCAACAGGGTCAATATATTGAAGGTTTTAGTCTATTTATGGGATTTCCTGACAACACAAAATATAATATTGCTAGATTAATAATCTAATGTAAAACAACCTTAGATTTGATTGGCAATACTGAAATTATAATACAGTATAAAACTAACATAACATTAACAACTGAATGAGTTCAGAATTGTATCAAATGTAATCCTAAATTGATGCGCTTTCACTTTCAAAAGTATTTTCTTTTTTTAATTATATTTTGTAATATATATCATAACTTAGTACTTTTTTTTAACATATGTAACATTAAGCTGTCTGTGGCTCTTTCCTGCTGTAACGATGCAAATCTCCCCTCTGTGGGACTGATAAAGGTTGATTCTGATTTGTGCCAAATATGAAATGTTGTTTATCGTCTACTGTTATTATAGAACAAATAACCAGGCTTCCCCTTCACCTCTGTGTTTTACAAACAAGGAAAGAAATGTTTGAAATCTGATGTTAGTGGTTTCGATAGACAGTCTGTTTCCACTCCTGGAAATATCCAAAGACAACAGGAATGTGTCTGCAGAGATTGTATTTTATTATTGTCTGCCTGGCCCGGTTTTTCCGGAGGATTTTTCAGAAACATGTTTTTAAAAAAAGCCTTACTTTTAAAGTCTCCGTCCTTAATGTAAGAATCTATGAGCAGGTTAAACGTGAAGTCATCTGGGAATATTCCATACTGGACCTGCACACACAAGATGTTTTGCATTATTATGAGCATTGACGGTCTACCTCATGAAAAAAAAAGACCGTAATACAACAACAACACAACTGCTGATTCCTAATGCATGAAAGTCTCACAGTAACACGACCCCGATCACAACATCAGAGGCTCCACTGTCCGAGCACACTCTGTTCTACCTTGCTCCAAAACACTACTTTGGAAAATTCAGTGATTCCCTGAGTCTACAACTCACTAATGAACAGTACACATGCTGGGCTGAAATGTCAAACGTGAGATGTTATGTTCTACTCAGATCAGTTTGAAAGTGCATCTGGGTGGTCAAGTTAAGATCTGTGATTGCTCTGACTGTCTGATAACTGCAGCTGTCAGACCCCAGCAGGAGCCTGATCAGATGTCCTTTATTACTAAAAAGATGGATCCCTTTTGCATTGAACAAAGAGAATTGATTTAATTGAGGGATGATAACGTGTTGTTTACCTTGTTTTTAAGTGTGTGCAGGGCCTTCTCTTTGACTCCGTATTTTAGACACTGCCTTATCCAACTGTGAATGGTCCAGTCTCTCAGGTACCAACAGTTTGGACTGTGACGAAACCTGGGGAAAAAATGACAACACATAACATTTTTATTAAATATATATCCATTAAACTTTGGCTCTAATAACAGTATATGTTTTGTGGGAAGATGTGAAGAAGAGTAGAGATGAAATGTGATCATATTTGAATTTCACAAGACAATATTTTGGTTGCTTGGTTTGCAGAGAGCAAAAAAACAAGAGTCCGAAACACATGTGGGACAGTAGAATCCATTAATAAAATGCAAAGGTGGTTATTTGATTTTTAACTGATTATTAAAATGAATATGCTGTGAACAAGGGTGTGATTGGGGAATTTACTAAATCCTATTATCACAGGACTGGGTGCAGATTCCAGAGGAAGGAGTTAACAGGAAAAGTCTGGCGTTACCCCGAACAAAGAAAAGCATGTGACAGAACATAAACTGAAAACAGAAAACTCATTCCAAGAAAAACACACAAAACCAACTAAGCAGCAGGAATCTGACACAGAAACTGATGCAGAAAGATTAAACGTGATCCTTCTTACTTGTAAAGGTAGTACTCTGCTTGGTTCACTTCCTCTTGAGATGAAATAGTGTCAACAAACTGAAACAGAAAATTCAAATGTGTGTTAAAAGATGTTGTACCAACTGTTATCAGATTCACAAATATTTGTTTATTTATACTGATCAGTGGCAGGACAAACGATTAAATAGAGAGGATCTAAATCTAGAGCTTACCCGAGACACAGTCAGAGAGCTAACTGGAAGATTTCTGTCGTATGTCCTGTCCATATTGTTGGCAAGTAGAGCTGTAAGTTATAAAAAACAGAAGCACAGGACTTTAAAACAGTTAATGTACAGTAGCACATTTGAGCCAGTTAATACTGCCCATTTAAACAATAAAAAAAACAAAAACATGTATTGATTTTAATTTAATAAAGCCATAGCTGACAATCTAATTTTGTTTTAACTATTGAACAATTACCATGCAACATGAGGCTGTAGCATTACACTGCCCTCGTGTGGTGACAGTGCACACACAACAAGATGTTGATGTCCTACATGCAGCAATAAAATAATGTCCTCGTTCTTTTGACATGAAATCTATTGATGATGATAGGGCTAAGTGTTAATACAGATGTTATTATAATAGTTAAGTTTCACAAACACCAAAGAAAGAATGAGTTTAGCTGTCTTTCTGCTTGAGGAAAGAAGCTGATTTGTAGCCTGAAGGTACGAAAGCAGATCCTTCTGTATCTCTGTCGAGACCATAGCACAGTGGACAGGATGTGGCCTGGGGTGGGTATTGTCCTTTAATGATGATAGTTTTAGAATGTATTTATTTTGGTTGATAACTACTTTTGAAAGGTGCAATAATCAAGGTATTATTATTATTATTATTATTATTATGCTTCACAGAAAAAACTATTATATCCAATCAGGGCCCTGATTGCAAAATGTCTCAGAAAGAGACTAAAACATGCCATGTGTGATGTGATCCTTGTTCTAGTTAAAAGTGGGAACAAAAGTGTTTGAATCTCCAAACGCTACAACAGATGTTATTCCTGCTATATTGTGCTGACTGTTGAGCCACGTTCAGGGTTAAACTGTTGAATATTGATAATCTGCATCTGTATATGCAGATTATATCTGTGTGACAATATTATGTCTTCCCTACAAAATTCCCACTAATCCTGACCCACGTTAGCAGACTTGAGTTATTATTGGCTGGACTGTTCATTGAATAGTATGTGAATATATTATTATCAGTTGTATCTCTTACCCAGGTTGAGAGGCTCTTTCTCCCTGGCCTCCCACACTTTGGTGTCTGTGTAAGCTGCTGAGAGCAACCATCTCCTGGCTGCGAAGACACACGGTCAGTCAGGTCATATAGATACAAACACTACACGTTTATAAGCTCGTTAACAATTACAAAACATTAACACACGTGTGCTGTTTAGCAGGTTCATGTAACGTTAGCTACAGTTAGCTTTCAACATCAACTGGGGACATTTAGCTCCTAAACATCAAAATAATGAAAAGTAAACAACAAAGGTGTAACATATAAACAAACCAATGCGATAATGTAAACTGTGATATTATACATGGCTTTATATTAGATCAGTTTACCTGAAAAAGACGGGGATAAACATTTAACTTTGAAAGCCGCAGTCACACATCGCTTCCACACGGAGGCTGCCATCTTTGGACGAAACCACCACTTAACCCGGGATGGGGGACGACGGGACGACACAAGAGGGTTGTACCAAAAGTGCTAACAAAAGGGTAATAGCCTATTGTTTTTATATATTTTTCTCGATCAATACATATTGTAATTATAACAACGGTATTTAGATAATGGAGTACAATAACAACGTTAATTTGTATTCGTTTTTAGAAAAAAGGTCATCCTCAGTAGATCACCCATAAAGTCGTTGGCTTCGGAGAATAGAGACTCAGTTGCAGGGATGTGCTCTCAAATTAAAATATTGGGGGAATCTCTTGAATTTAAAAATGTATTAATTTGAAAAAAATGCAGAACACTTAAAAAGTACCCATGTTGTGACAAAAGAGGGCGCTGTTTACATAAAGAGGAGAACGAGGAGTTAGATCCACTGAAGTAGAGAGGGAGCAGTTTCACTCTGCCCAGTGGACCTGCAAATAAAGCCATACAAAGTAAAAGTGTTTGTTACTTATACATTTTGGATGCTTCCTTATGTTTGTTAGGACATCAGATTATTTATTTAAAAGGAAAAACAACCATACAATCATACAACCCCTGGAATAGTGACACACTGTCAAAATGATGCAACGGTTTAACTTTTGGATAATTGACCTTAACTGTGTATTTATTAGTACATGTACAGCACAACACATTTGTCCTCTCGCCTCTATTTCACTGTTATTGTTTTGAAGAAGGACAGCCCTCGTCTATTATTACGGTAAGCTTTCTCGGCTGTGGGTCAAAGGAGGTGACAGGTTGATACTGGGGTGGGACAGTTTTGTTAAACAAAAACGTGGAAGAATTTTAGCACCATCTCGTTCTCTCATTCACCATCAAAACAGGAAGCTCTTCCCTGAGCTGCACTATAGAGAACTCACAGGAAACATTTCCAGACACACAGGTGGGGATACAAATATCTTTTGAGGAATAAACTGACTATTTTTACGAGTGTTTTTTCACTGCTGTGTCCTTTTTGTTTGCAATCGTTTTAGCCGATACAAAGGGTGTAGTCAATTTCCATCAAAAGAGTCATCATAAACCTTATACTATTCACTTCATTTAGAGTGACGTTTGTTTATAGATATGATTCAGGGATATAAAGAATTCAGAAGTTTTTGTTTTCAGTATATATCAGTTACAAACAGTATCTCATATCCTTTTAATTTCACAGTCATAGCATCGCAACATTACAAAATAGCACATTTATGTCTAAAAGGGAATTAATTTGATGTTTATCTTTGAATTAGTTAGAAAATAAGTCGTGCAATAATGTGAAAGATGCTTAGTTCTGCCATACAAACAGTCAACATAAAGTAACTCCATATACAGTGTATTAATCACGGAAAACAGCAAATACTCTAAATTGACGAGCTGGTTACAGCACATATTTGGTCATTTAGTTTGATAAAGGACTGAACAGATCACTTGAAGAATGTTTTAAAACATACAGAAAACAAGCAAGAATGTTTTTGGAAGCACGGGAAAATAACTTGATACATTTACTTGAGTACATGCTTGTACTCTACTTAAGTATTTATTGTATTTTTTGCCAGCCCATATTACTTGATACATTTACACATCATTCAATATTCCACCAAAAAGGCAACGGTAAGGGTCCTTTTTTCATTAGTCCTCTCATGACCTCTCAGGTTTATCCTGTGTCCCGGTCCCTGGACTGAGTTTCACTGGGGTTAAAATACCAAAGTATTTAAAAAACTTCAAGACTAACTCAACCTCAGCCAACTGCTTAGCAATTGATGCATTTTGAATAGCAATGTAATAATCAAATGTATTAATATTTACATTTAATGAATTCATATGTTTACTGATAAGACTTTTATACATAATGTACTTCTACTCAACTAAACTCTGAAATGTGCGGCCTGAACATCCGAGTTATCTGCTGTAGGAAAGTACTAGATAACATTATATTCATATACGTTGAGGGTATTTTGCTTTTAGTGTGTTTCCAAAGCAGAACAATGAACCGTCTCATACCACACTACTCATTTTCCCATCACATCACTATCGACCTGTTCTGGGTAATCTTTTCATTCTCATGATCGCTCAAGTTTCAGTTCATTAAACTCACATGAAGGATAGAGTTACCATATGAAACATCATCTTTCATGAAGTCTCTGAAGTGTGGTCAGCCATAAATGTTGTTCCTCAGAGATTACTCAGTATGATGCTGCTGAAAGAAGCTGTATCTAAGAGACAAACAGTAAATCCTCTCTCCGTTGTAGGGATTGAAACGTGTAGGTGAGGAAAGGAAAGGAGAGGAGGATGTGAGAACTTCCTCAAACTGTTTGCAGTTTCACCCGTTTGGACATGGTGGTCGTCACTGGTAGAAATAGAGAAGCTGCTGTTCTGCATTTCATCTGACAAGAAATGACTTGGTGTTTACCTGAACTGGCACCTCAGAGTGAGGTACAATGTGTGACTACATCTAAGTCGGCTTAATGTTACATTGAAACCCAGTAAATTATATTTTAAATAACCCTTTACTAAACAACTTTATAATATATGAGATAAATGTAAGATATCCCACAGAATGCACTGAATGTTAATGTCCTACTAAAACCTTTTTTTTCCAAGAGTATTTCTTATTTTTTGTGAGGCTCCTGCAATGAGTGGAAACAATGCTTTATTCTCAGTCATACAGACATATGAAGCCTTTGTCTGGGACACCCGCTGTGTCCGTCTCTGCTGTTTGATCAAAACCTAAAAGAGAGAAGGGGAGAGGTGTTTTCTCTTCCCCTTCCTTTGCTTTGAAAGAGAAGCAGGAGGAGAAAGGCAAGCTTTTTGAAACACACAGCAATCATCTCTGGCTTGCTGAAGTACGTGCCAGATGGAGAGAATTGGGATTTGGGTGCTTATATTCTTTAAAACCCTTATAGAGGTGTTTATAAAGTGTCTGCAAACACAAACATCAGGATAATTTCAAAGGTTTGTGTATTCAAGCTTTTATTTTTACATTTATTTCAAAGAGTCACATTCAGGTGAACAGAAATACACTGCCATAAAAACAAAGCTACACCCACAAGACAGAACTAAGAGAGACAACCCGATATCAAATAATCTAAACATTAGACATTAAACAGCAAAATAAATCACAGTTTATTTCATAAAGATACTCAAATATCCAAGAAACTCAAACTTAGTCGTATCTAAATCCATAAAAACATATATCTTACAAACAAAGAGACAAAAATAATGAAATCATTTCAAAATATGGTTTCAGCAATGACACATTTTTTTTATTTAAGATAATCGATTGACACACTTAAAAGAGAATCAAAGTTAAAAAAAAAATGCAAAATTGCATACTTGAGTCAATATCTTAATGATAAAGACAAAAACAAAAAACCGCCATTCCCATAACATAATATTCAATCATAAATGCACATCAACCTTCTGTCTGTCTATGCGGCATGTTCTGTACATGTTATGCTTCACAGCTTCAGTTTCTTCATTGTTATGTTTTGTTCAGTTAATTCACATGATATGTTCTTCTTTCCTTTTTTGGTGCTAAGCTAGACATCTTTATAATCAATTTCATTCACAGATTTTCTGTACACACTTTTCTTCTAACTTCTGATCAAAATAACATCAACCTTCCCTAAAAAGCATCACCATTCTTCAGCTCATATTCCTCATACATTGTTTTCTTCTTCCTCTCGTGGACCCGAAACTTCCATGAACATTCTTTTGCGCAAGCGATGCACTATTTCACCTGCCTGCGACTTGCTCTCTGCTGCTGAGATGGCATTCTGCTGTTTACCTTGCTCTGCCTCATCTAGCTCTGCAGAGCTATCTAGATCGTTCTCTATTTCTGAGTCAGAGTCATAGTCATACAACTGTGTGCAGCCTGTCTCGTTGTGGTACTCCTGGTCACTTACATCAGACTCATAGGCCATCTCAGACGTCTCCTCTGACTGTAAAAGCTGCACCTGCTCCCCTTCTTCTGTTGCTGAATCCTTCTCATATGTCTGTCCATCTGAACTCTGCTGATACGTTTCTTCATGCTTCTCCCCTGGCCTCAGTTGAGCTGGAGATCCCTGCCCTCTCTCCTCCAGCTCAGGGATGTACCGCTCGCTGCCTGCCTGCTCATGTCTGTCCACATCAGGACTGTACTGGCTCCTTCTGTACAAACTCTCCTCATCTTCCTCCTGACACGAGCTCCCAGGCACGCTCTCGCCATCAGATTGGGAGAGGTGGAGGCTGGGGAGGCCTGGGGGTTTCTGGGAAAGATCAAACGGCTCCTCTTGGCTGAAGCGAGTGAGGAGGCCCATGGGAGTGGACACGCAGAATCGCCCTCTTTGCCGAAACACTGAAGTCAGAGAATGTAAGTCATTACATCAAACAACTTTGGCAACAAAACATGTATGTAACATCTACAGTATGTGCATGCTTACATCTTTCGTCTAGCCCTCTGTCCATGACGCCGTGTTTGACCTTCATGTGTCTAGTGAGGTTTCCCTTAAGCGTGAACTTGCTCGGGCAGTAAAGGCATTTGAAGGGTTTGCTGTCTGAGTGGAGATGCATGTGGCCCATTAGGTTGTGCATCCTGTTGAACTCCTTTCCACAAAGCTGAAAGACAAAGAGAGAGAAGCACAGAGCCAGGTACTGTAAGTTGCCACGAGTAAGAAATCTATACATTTCACACGGCTGACTCACTTACAGTTCTAAAAAAAAGAAGCTTCACCTAATCCATATGTATGAATAGAGTCTTTTCATCTAAACCCCGTCCAGAAACATAATTGACACAATTTCTAGAATGTCAAACTTTTTCTTCCTTTCAACTACTTTAAATAATGTTAGCAGTTTAGTCAAGAAGAAATCATCAAACTGTATTGAGGTTGATTATATGTTTTTATTTCTCTACCAGTAACTATTTAACTCTGGCTGGCAGATAAATGAAGTTGAGTGGGTAAACACTACAATTTTCCCTCGTAAATATTGTAGAACTAAAGATGAGGTTACAAACAAGTGAAAAACATGCAGCTTAAAATAGCATGCATGCAAATAACTTGATTACTTTCCCCGATTGGCTGTTGTAAACACTATTCAAGGATACAAAAACAATAGGCAAACCAACTATTATTTTTCTTTCTGCCAAATCTCCTTTGTTAGATGACTAATTATCGCAGACGGCGGAGTTGTAGAGCAACACGTAATCATGAATGAATGTGTATGCATTCAGATATACATAGACACACACCCTTTCACCTTCCTCCTATCCTTGTTTTCCTCCTTCTCTCTTTGTCTACCCCCCTCTCTCTCACTCCCTGACACATACACACTCAGACAAGAAAAAACAGAAAGAGAGAGGAAGCAACATCGAGACAGGGCCAGGAGGAGAACAGGGAAGGGCAACTCCTGTGCTGTCCTTCCTCTGCATTCTTTTTTATTAGGGTGGTCCTTTCCTTCAGGAGGAGAGAGGGACTGTAAACTGTCCAAGAGGACCGTGAGAAAACAGGAAGCTCCCTCCAGCAGCAGAGAAAGCGAGATGAAATCTATTTGAGGGCCTTGTTCTCCGGGGAGGCTGGGGGACCATTGTTAGAGAGGCAGTTTGTGCGGCGATATCCTTCCTATGGACGAAGAGGCTCCTACTGCCAAAAGCCTCTCAGCTATCTGGTCATCGTCTCAGTCCTCGCACCAAACACCAAGGTCAAAACTGCCTCTCCACAGTAAAAAAAAACTTTAATAGCAGCTACCACTAAATATAAAAGGGCAAGGATTATTGGTTGATTTAGTTAACAAAAAGTGATTAATGTCTTTAACCAAAAAGGAGTAAATACTGAAGGAATAGTTTAACAATAACCCTTTAAAATATTATTTTCAATTAGGAAAAGTCAAACGTAACCTTTTTGGTTCCCTAAACATTTCTCATTCAGCGGTTGTATTTAGCTCCACACTCTTGGATCTTTCTGGTCGTAAAAACCAAAGATGGCGACGACCAGTAGCCTACGCCAAACTCCAAGAACTTAAAAAAGGCAGTCCACAAAACAAATTGTTGACATCAGGAAAACTACGTCTACTTGTTTTACACAGTCTGTGTGTCCTATTAAATATGATGCTAAAGTCAACAGCTGCTTGTAGCTTAGTTTAGCACAAAGACTGGAAACAGGAGGAAACAGCTAGCCTGGCTGTGTCTTAAAGGTACCAGAGTCTGCCGGATGTAAAACCACAATGTATGATTTTTACTGATATTTTTTTTTAAAGAATCAATACATGTAAGAAAATCTTATTTAGTGATCTCAAAAAGGGCTGGTAAGATTATTTTGTTACCTTTGGACAATTCTAAGCTAGCTGTTATACCTCCTGTTTCCAGTCTCAATGCTAAGCTAAGCCAAGCTAAGCTAACTGTGTGTGATCCAAGTAACTATTCCTTTCCTGATTGAGCGAAAGCAGAATTGGCTGTAAAAAAAAGAGGAAGTGAAAGGCCAAAACACAACGCAAAGATCTCATCTGATGAGTTAGTTACGACCAACCTTGCATTTATAGGGCTTGATGTCCGAGTGGACGATCATGTGAGCCTTGAGGGTCTGTTTTTGGACAAAACTTTTGAAGCACATTTGGCACTGGTATGCCCGAATGTTGGTGTGGATGAGGACGTGGCGCTTCATGTTTGCCAACAGGGTGAACTCCCGACCACAGATGCGGCACTTGTGCTCCTTCACCCCCTATAGAACAGGAACATGTGAAATATGTGGTGTGAAAAATTTCTCCTTCAAAACGATGATGCCCAAAATATATCCAACCTGTCAAAAAATGTAAAATCCTTTGTCTTTTCTTTTGTTCTTCCTAATTAAACCTACTTTGTGGGTGAGAGTGTGCTGTTTCAGGTGGTGTGACTGGATGAACTCCATCCCACACTCGCTGCAGATATACGGTCGGATGTCTTTGTGTTTCATCATGTGGTTCTGAAGTTGGCTCGGGTACTGGAAAGTCTTCTGGCACTCAGCACACCTGCAGGAACAACAAGCATGTACTTCTTTATTGACCCAAATAGAGAACTATGATGGTAAAGCAGTAGTTCAATATTTAGATAAATGTATTTGCTGCTTTCTTACCGAGAATTCAACAAGAAGATTGATATGAAGCTACATTTAGCAAACTGTTAGCTTATCTTTGCCCAAAGACTGAAAACAAGGGGAAACTGTAAGCCAAATGTAACCAAATCTGAAACTTAGCAGCAACTCTTTATTTCACCGATAACATATGTTTGAAGTGTCTTAGTGTCCAAAAAATTGATGTTAATTACAAGGCGCTAAATTAGACTACAGAGATTGTTGAGGGAAAAAATACGCTGAGAAACCAATTATCTTTTTAGTAGTACTGACTTTGAACCTCATGTGACCCTGTTGTAGTTTATTCATAGCATAATGTTTTTTTCTAATTCTAGCAAAGCATTCACACTTAAAAAAATAATGTTTTTCATTTTTTGGAAATTAACAAAAGGTGTCGGTGTCCAATTTTTTGCAATTATCCAAATTCCAATGGAAGAAGTTTTGTCAATCTAACCAGTGCAATAATAACTTCCAGTTTAGCCTACACAAATACATCAACACTGCCACACGGGGTTTCATGTCAGATTTTGTTAGCTTTGGAGACAGCTAGACTACTTGTCGTCCTGTTTTTATATCTATATACTAAGCTGAGCTAACTTCAAATTCAGACACCATCTGACTCTCAGCAATAACATTAGAGTGGGTATTTCCAACTATTGCTTTAGCAATTCAGTCATTGACATATTAAGGCAATGCAAATAACAGGTTTTGTTCTCACCTGTACAGGGTGGGACCGCGATGAACGGTCAGGTGCCTCTTCAGCTGGGCCAGTGTGGGGAAATCCAGACCACACTCCACACAAACGTTCTCCTGTCCTTTCTCATGTTTCAGCTCATGGGCGCGAAGCTCACTAGGGTACGCAAAACCTCTGCCGCACACATTGCAGCTAGAGGTAAGGATAAAATGTATGAAGGATGCCAATAAAAAAGACAATAGTTAAAAATAAAAGCACAAGCAACTGAACAACTACCTGTATGGCTTGACGTCACTGTGTTGCATCATGTGTCTCTTCAGGTGGCTGGTCTGAGTGAAGGCCTTGTGGCACACCTGGCACTTGTGGGGCCTCATGCCCTGGTGGGTAAGCAGGTGTGTGTGTAGGTGACTCAGCTGCTTAAAAAGTTTCCCACACAGGTGACATCCATGCGGCTTGATGCCGTTGTGCCCCAGGATATGTGTGACCAGGTTGTACTTGGAGGTGTAGGACTTTTCACACATACGACACTTCCATCTCTTCTGGTCTCCACCCACATCTACATAATAACTGTCGTCCACATGGACGTTGAAACCGAGCTTTTCAGCGCTGGTCGTCCCACTGCGAGGAGGTCCGTCACGGCCGCGATGACCAGGGTGGGGGTTCTCTCTTGGATAGAAAGAACCAGCGGGGAAGTGCATGACTGGGCTGGGCATGAAGAAGGGGTATGGGAGGAGGCTGTGGTGGAGAGGTGGGAAGTAGGGAGGGTGGAGGAGGAGAGGAGAGGAAGGCCACACAGGGGAAGGGCTGAGAGGCTCCTGCTTCACCTGCACAGGTAGACTCATACCTGGTGACCTGTGATGAAGCTGCAGTTTGTTTAGCTCGATCATTCCAGGGATGGGCTTAGGCGATGGGGAAGGAATGGGGCGAGGTGGGAAGGAGAAGGGGACGTGGGTCAAGTGCACCGCCTTCTTACTGCTGCTTTCGTCTGCCTCCTCTGCTCCTCTGTCAGGAGATTCAGCTCCACGGGCGTCCATTTTGAAAGGAGTTCTTTTGCGTTTTTGGGATCCTTCCTTTTGGGCAAAACTTGGGCCAAGCATGGGAAAGAAAGCAGGGGGGCTGAACACACTGTAGGTGCCTCTGCTGGGTGATATGCTGGGGTATCTTGGAGGGGAGAGTTTTGGGGGCTTCATGTAGAGCCGAGGTGGGCTTAGATAGAAACTGTGCTGAGACCTTTCTCTTTGCTCATCTCTGAGAAAAGGACTTCTTGCAGGTGAGAAAATCCCCTGGTCTGTTTCCATCTTTTCCCTGAAGAAAAAGGTGTAAAAGAAGTGGTTATAATGGTGAGGACAAAGCCTTCAGATTAATGATCAAGTAGAAAAATATGGCAATATCATGTTCAGTATTCAAAGGATGCTTTAGTAAAAGTACAGAAGTATTCTGCAGTGAAATAGCCCCATGTATCCTTTAATATAATATACATTATATTTTATATTATATATATTACAGTTTTAGATTGTTTATTAATAGGCAAGCAGAATTGTACTGTGGAAAATTAGAAGATATAACTAGTTTGATATTTGTTTCATATCTATATTCCTGTTGTTCCAAATCTAGATAAGTGTAGTTGGTTTAATTTTGATTTATGTACACACATTTGTATTTTTCAATGTTTGGACTGCATCTTTGCTTTCTTGTGAAATATAAGATTTGACCTCTTTGGATGTCAAAAAGTAATTTTATCAGATATTTTGTATTTATATATGTCATATTTCATATCATAATATGTCTTTTTACATAAAATCTTGCTTTAGCCTTAAAAAAAGAATTGTCGTTTAAAAAAAAGAATTGACACAGGTATGACTTCTTTGTGTCTGGTTGCTATTCAGGATATGAAACTGTTTCTCTGAAGGTATCTGTTCAAGAAATGTTAACGGGCACACAAACAGTTTTGTGTGTTGACACCCACGCCTTTCAGTGTTCGACCTGAAACCTTTCACTTCTTTCTTTCTCACAGATCTCCTCCTCTCCTGAAAGTAGGAAGTTATGTGTGATATGCTCACCTTTACCTCCCATACAATTTTCGCTTCTCCTTATCTTTTCTCTCTGCTCTGTTCATCTTTTTTAAACTGATGACCCCGAAGAACTTCCTCTTTTCTCCTCCACTGATAACGCTACATGTTGATTTTACCGGTATCACTGTGAGCTGCCTAAAGTCTGAAGTCGATTAAATAACTGAAAACTGTTTAGATGTCATATAGCTATACAAAACATCTCGACTGCAGTTTTGTTGTGCATACTGTAGTGTAGATAACTGTTATGGGTAAAAAGGAGATGATACTCAGAGGGGAACTGCCTTACTTCTGCATGACATATAAAGTGTGTTCAATGTTGTACGTATCTATTCTATTACTGTAATAGCTTAGAGCTTATCAATGAGAAACTGCTGAGATCAATACACTGTAGCATGACCGCTAGTTCTACTTTATTGTCTGCTACACGTTGTATTTTTTTATTTATGTTGGTTGTTGCAAGTATTCTTTATATAATCATAGGCATTGTATGTAAAGCTGCAAGTAAAGATTCTTTCGTCGATGAGTTTGGCCAGAATAAATCCAAATGATGCTCATACTGTACATACAGTTTTCAAAAATACAGTTCAAGAAATAGGTATTTTTGAAATAATAATTCAATTATTTGTTTGTAACTTTAGATGTATTATATGTCTATTATTTATATATTGGTCTGTCTATGGTTTAACTGCATATGTTTGTTTTTTCTAGAAAGGTCTCTTTTAAAAAAAGAGATCCCAATCTTAATGAGGCTACCTGTTTATAAAAAAGGTTTAAATAAAATGACTAAAAGAGTACGTTTATTGTCAATTGGCTGATCAATTAATCCACTATTTCAACTCTTGTAATGTTCAGTATGCATCCAGTTTCAAATACTAACTCAAAGTATATTATGATTAAATCATCTTTATGTCATGTAAAAAAAAATGATGATAACAAGTTAAGAGGATAAAGTTCTGGAAGATGTTGAGATGAAAATAGATGCAGAGATTACAAACAAATTCACATTCTGTTAGTCATTTCATTTCAGCATAAACCTACTTAAAAGGCTTCAATGCAATCAGTGCACACACACTCTAAAAACAATCCACTCTTTATCAATAAACTATGAAAATACAGAGACACAATGTAAATTCATAATCAGTATTATAATAATAATATATAATAAAATAATATAATTGTGCCTCTTACAAAGATGTTTCAACCATTCCAGATGTATGCTGAAATGTTCAGTGATCCCTTTCAGTCAGTTTCTAACACTCTCCTGGATTTGATTTGATCTTTAATCATTTATCCTCTTCACCTCTACCACTGAAGGTGCACTGTGTAGAGAGCCCGGGCGATACTTTGCCACACCATGCATTCCAAACAATCCATTAAAACCCGAAGCCCCTCCTCATATGCCAGCCAGTGTAAGTAAGTGTGTGTTTTTGTGAGGCTGCAGCAAAAGTCTGTGTGTGTGTGTAACTTACCAGCTGAGTGTAGCAGAGTGTGTTTTCTGTGATGCTGTCTGCTGAACGACTGCTGAAGCTGCTGCTGTTGTACCTGTACCTGCTTTTCTCTGCCTCCTGCTCACACTGCAACTCTCCTGACAATGAGCCGCGCGTCCACGGATAGCATTTGAAGTGACTTAAGAAAGAGAACAGGAACAATCACTTTGTTCTCATTTTTCAGATGAGTACCTTCGGAGAGAAGGAAGGAAGGGAGGGGAGAGGAAGTCAACAAGCCTAGTGCCTTCCTGCAGAAAAATAAGGAAACACTAGATAGACATCTCCATTTCTATATGAAACAGGGATTTGCTCAGCTTTTGGAGAAATGGTGAGATTTGATGTTGCACAAAAAACCAATGCAGTTTGAATGTTCAACTGCTGTGAAGTGACATGCAGGAGGATCTCAGCCGGGTAAACCAGCTCTTTCTCTCCAAGGATTCAATCTTAAAATATAAGCACTTAAAGTGTTTCAGCTAAATATGTTTTAAATCTTTTATATTCCAACTCATACAGTTTATAGTTAGTTAGGTGCATATCATACAGGGCCTTGCTATAAAGTGAAAACACTTGTACAATAACGCCACCCAGTAAACAACACTATCTCCGTGAAACATTGGATGTTCAATGTTTCTGTCTTTCTTCTTTTTATATTTATTATTTTATGTTTCTTTTGTCTGATATTTTGTCTACCCCCTGCGATGAAAGACAATGAAGCATGAAAGCATTGGTTAAATGTGATCACACAACCACTAGGAGGCAAGAGTGTGCCATTGTCAAACTTGTCAACAAATTGTCTTCACCTGGTGACTAGTTAAGTTTTGCCATCTATCAGTTTGGGTGGAATCTAAATAACGACTCAAAGTCCCAATCCCCATTTTAGCAAAGAAGTTGGAGAACAAGGACAAGTTTTTCAATTTATTTTTTAATTGAGATGAGGTGGCAGTTAGCAGATAAGGAGGCAGCAGCAGTAATTGAGCTCATATCATTGAAACGGTGAAACTGTCTTTTATGGGTTGTGTCCAATCATTAGCCGTCTTAATTAGCTCATGAGAACAATTAACCTCAGACCTGGACAATGTGTGTGTCAATTCCCGTGAAAAATTAAGATTCTTTTAATAAAAAAGAATATTTGTACAGTATGTCTTTTATTTAATCATTGTGTCTGTTAACAAACAAACCAAAATGTCAGCCTTTAGCAAACATGGCCGCTCTCAGAAGGCCGAGGTCCGAGGATCAAAGAAAAACTTCTTCTGACATTTGAAAACCAGCTTTTTTCACTTTACCCCATCTGCCCTGTAAAATACACCCATTACAATAGAATCCTTCATATAAATCCTTTTTTTAAAACAAGCAGATCAGAAGTTGGACTATACTCTCTTGTCCATTAATGCTTTTAATAATTCCATCTCCCTACTCATTTCCTGACCTCTCTGACTCTCCTGTCATCTCTAACATGCACGGTCACGCACCACGAGCCCCTCTCAACAGCAAGAAGCAAACGTGGCCACAGAGCTGCGTGGCCCTTTTGACCCGGCCTGCACAGTGGTCAGCTTTATTTCCGGAGGTGATAGTAACTAAAATGGGCTCATTAAGGATCTCTAAGTGGCTGTAAGGTCTCTGTGTCACTCTCAGAAAAAGCTCTGAAAGTATATAAGACATGTCCGAGGGCACCGAGAACAGAAGAAGCATCCAGAAGCATCTGAAACCAACTCTTCAAATCTTCTCCTCCTCAAGAAACTGAGAAATAAGTATGCTTTTATTTATTTAGATTAGTAGATTTCTAACTTATATTTGTGGTCAGTGGACTTTTTGTTTGGTTTATTTCCGAATAAACCTGTTTTTCCTAATGTTTGTCTCTCTCAGCAGAAATGACTGGAGCCGCAGTGTCGATGTGCCTACTCTTCCTCCTGTCTCTATGTTCGGCGTGTTACATCTCCAACTGTCCTATCGGTGGGAAGAGGTCCATCATGGACGCACCGCAGCGAAAGGTGAGCTGTTTTTACCGATTTAATAACATTAGATTATAAGATGCAGTTTTTCTTTTTAAGTCAAGTACATTTTATTCACACAGCCGAAAGTCACACTTAAAATGGTGTTATCTGTACAATAAAACCCCTTCTCCCCTCACAATTAGTTTCAACCTTTAACCGTGAGATCCAATTTCCCATTTCCAGGACAGACAGTAATGCAATGATTTTGAAAAAAATTACTTCAGGAAAATTACACTTAATGAATCCTACTTGGCTACTTGTCAACATATCTCAAATAAATGTTTTTATTTTAATCTTACATAAAAGACCTGAGCTTCTCAAACACATTGAATTTCTCTTTAGAGATTCTTTGACACATAATCCCATGATAAATATGCTCTGCACAGTAATACATTTATTTGACATACATGATAAATAAGGGCAATAATAATAGTGTTTCCTTCCCCAGTGCATGTCTTGTGGCCCCGGAGACAGGGGCCGCTGCTTCGGCCCCAGCATCTGCTGCGGGGAGGGCCTGGGCTGCCTGCTGGGGTCCCCGGAGACAGCTCACTGTGTGGAGGAGAACTACCTGCTGACCCCCTGCCAGGCGGGAGGTAGACCCTGTGGATCTGAGGGGGGCCGCTGCGCTGCTTCAGGACTCTGCTGTGATGCAGGTCAGGATGTCCTGTAGAGTGTGTTCAGACAGAAACTATCAGATGCTTGACTTGAGTAAAAGTAGCATAGTCCTGCTTTCAAAATGTAAGCTAAACTGAAAAAAATATTATCAGCAATATTTATTAAAAACATTTAATCAAAAGTAACAGTATGCAAAGTGGGTCCGAGAATCTCTTATATTGTATTAATACAGTATGTTACAGCATTTAAATGGTCACTAAAAAAGACGTTGACTTTAATTAAATGTATTGTGTCAGCAGATTTCACATAACTCTATTACGTTAGTTTAAATTAATAATGTTAGGTTTAAAAAATATATATGGTTCAACTTAATATAACTTAATACAGTTATGTGAAATTTGTTGACATCATACATTTAATTAAAGTCAACGTTTCAGTTTTCTTAGTGTAGTTGACCAAACGGAGCTGATTCTAGTTGTTTCATATGGTTTTAGGTGGGGATTTATTGCGTAACAATGTATTTAAAGCCCTGTTCATATTTAAAAAATTGAATAAGTAAGGTGTACAAAGTAGCATTACATTGAATTACCTGAATATTGTCCATTGATTTTCTAGTATTTTTCTATTGTGTTACATACTTGAGCTATTAAGGTACATTGTAACACATCTGCAAATGTGTTTAAATTGGCAGCATAGTGTAGTTGCATTTGAGGTCGGCTAACTTAATCATTGTGACTTTTTTACAATCATCTGCCCTTTTGTTCTGAAAAAGGTTATGGTCCCGGGTCATAAAACCTGATAACAGAGTATTATAAGTGTATATTTGCAACAACAGACCACCATGTTCTCAGTGATAACTCCTTTATTTCCAAACCCTGCCACAGAGAGCTGCACCACAGACCAATCGTGCCTCATGGAGGAGGAAGGAGACGACCAAAGCAGCCAGTTCGAAGGCAGCGACCCCACTGACCTCTTCCTCAGGCTGCTGCATCTGGCCGGTCACACTTCTCATCGAGTTCACCAATGAGCTGCTCCTGACACCCAAGCCTCACAGGAAATGGGACTTGTTGTTGTAGTTCAACGTTGTAGTTCTGTTTGTCATTTTGCTCTTTCCCCTGGAGCATATCTGTAGAGTGCCTTTGTCACTATATTTGTATGTATGAAAATAGGGATGAAAACTGACAGTGGTCATCCAGATACTTGCATGTTGAAATAAAGTTTGGAGAAAGTATAAAACGTTGTTTCTCTTTATTTTAGAGGCACCTGAATGTGGAAAACTTAGCTGCAGATAAGGATAGTATGAAATACTCAACATCATTTTTTCCATTCAGTAAAGAACAAGTCAGCAGAAAGCTTATCAGGCTGCAATGCAACACCACTATCACCAAACGCTCGAAGCCTGCAGCCCTCTTTATCTTTTCACATTTTCGGCTTTGCATAATCCTGTTAAAGTGTGAATCCACAGGATCCTCACATGACTGTGTGTGTGTGTGTGTGTGTGTGTGTGTGTGTGTGTGTGTGTGTGTGTGTGTGTGTGTGTGTGTGTGT
The DNA here is from genome assembly GCF_000735185.1 of Notothenia coriiceps. Lineage (NCBI taxonomy): Eukaryota > Metazoa > Chordata > Actinopteri > Perciformes > Nototheniidae > Notothenia > Notothenia coriiceps. The sequence continues at coordinate 46,442 of NW_011370462.1, forward strand.
GTGTGTGTGTGTGTGTGTGTGTGTGTTTGTGTGTACCATGTACCAACTCCAGTGACATATCACTGTTGCAACACAGTCATCTCGTATGTTCGTCACCTTTCATCAATTTCTGTCAGCTTTTTTTAAACATAAGCTGCTTTTTTGATGCACATTAAATGGCAAACACATTTAAAATATTACATTGAAGAGTTCCCTCTGAAACACTGATGACAAATGATTAGATGATTGATATTTTTGATTAATTGTCAGCTATGTGAGAGATCTTTTATTTCAGGAATCTTATCTTGAATAGTGACCTCGTTACTGAGTACCAAAGTACCTTTGTAATGATGTGTAGAGTACAGTTCACACTGTTGACACCACTATGAACCCCAGGCGGGTTGTATACCAGCCATCAATACAACTGAAAATATATATTATATTATATGATACTTTTTCTGCATTTTTCATATCTATATTAGAACAGAAATACTATTACATGAAAACTATGCTGAGAAGTTACTTTAATTTATTGTTAGCCTAAACTGAGGAGCCTGTTATGTTAATTGTCATCTTTTGAAGGTTTAATAATTTTTCTTTTGGCATGATCTGTTAAGGGAACCGTTTTCCCTGGCATGTTTTAATTGCATGCATGCAAACTAACTAGTATATTTTACCAATGACATTTAGGATAACATATTTTCTATAAGATTCATAGATTTGCAATAAAAAGGACTGGAAAAACTGTGCAAATCGTCTTGCAGAACAAAGGAGAGAAGGGAAGACATGAAAGGATTGTAAAGACAAAAGGGAGAAAAGACTGAGAGAAAGTGTTAAAAAGAAGGCAAGGCAAGGCAAGGCAATTTTATTTATATTGCACTTTTCAGCACGTGGCAATTCAAAGTGCTTTACAGATTAAAAGCAAAAGACATTTAAGAACAAATACAGCATAAATACATTATTAAAAAGGCATTTAAAAACAGGCATAATAAGCAAAGGTAATGAAATAAATGTAATAAATAAACACAGCAGGTACAGAATACATGACTAAAAAGGCATACTGTAGTGTGAGTATGGGCAGCTCAATTAAAAGCAGCGGCAAATAGGTGCGTTTTTAATCTGGATTTAAAAATAGGAAGTGTTTCAGCGGTCTTGCACGATTTTGGCAGTTTGTTCCAAATTGTTGGGGCATAATAACTAAAAGCTGCTTTTCCATGTTTAGTGGTTATTCTTGGAACAGAGAGCAGACCCGACCCAGAAGACCTGAGACTCCTGGATGCTTCATAGTGATGGAGCAGGTTGTCTATATACCTCTATATATAGAAGGAACAACAAGTGGAGGATGGAAGAAGAACGCATCAATCTGAACCCTGACAGTAACATTATGTCCTGTCAGCAGTTATCAGGGGTACCATCCATGCCATATGTTAGAGTCACTTAGAATTATATCATTACATTATTTCACTACGCAGTCATTTTGACTTCAAAACATTGCATACACAGTTCACTATCTTCTCGGCTGCACTAAGGATGACCTCGTTTCAGTTACACCATGTACTTCTCTATCTCTCTGTCAGTACTTACCTGTGGTGGTGAATCTTTAGGAGTGCCAAGTTGCCTTTAATATTGACTCCATGGGGTTAATGATTGCACGCTGCAGTTTGAGAGTATAAAGTAGGCAACAAACTACTGCTTCTTCTTACCATCACTGTCTGTCACCATGTCTTTCTCTGGAAGGTACCAGCTGGAGTCTCAGGAGAACTTTGAGCCTTTCATGAAGGCCATTGGTGAGATCCCCACTTTCTTTCACAACGTTTTAAAGGCGTTAACACTGTGATTATGAAACTGGGCAAATAAAGTTATTGTTAATGTTGTGTTTATAAAACTATTGCTTTTCTTTCTTAGGGCTCCCTGATGAACTCATCCAGAAAGGCAAAGACATCAAGAGCATCTCTGAGATTGAGGAGAATGGGGACCACTTTAAAGTGACAGTCACCACGGGCTCCAAGGTCCTTGTCAATTCCTTCACTATTGGGAAGGAGGCAGAGCTGGAGACAGTCACTGGGGAGAAGGTTAAGGTAAGACAGGACACCTAAATGCATGTTCAATGAGATAATGGCAGATTAATGTCATTAACTCTTGACCATTGTCTGGCACATTAGTCAAGATTTGTGTAAGCATCTCGGATTGAAACTTATTGCATGATGCTTTTTTTTAAAGTCGGTGGTTCATCGTGAAGGCAAAAAGCTGAAAGTCTGCCTGAAGGGAATCGAGTCTATCACAGAAATGGTGGATGCGAACACTATTCTCAATGTGAGTAGACAAAGATGCCACAATTGAATCAGTATTCAATGAACCTTGTTTTTAAATGGGACTCTTTCTCTTTGTTTTCTCCCTTCCTCCAGACTATGACAGTTGCCGGCATCGTGTACAAAAGGACGATTAAACGCATGTAAATGTTTGTACTTTGGATTAATAAAATGTTGTAAAAAAAAAAGGCACAGCTGTCTTGCTTTATTTAACCTCAAATTCCCCTAAATGTTGAGTTTGATGATGCAGGTCATGAGTAATTTCCAAAGGGTAACAACAACTAACTTTCTAAATGTCACTTCGACGGCTTAATTAGTTTTACTGAATCAAATTACATTTTGAGACTAATGTGCTAAGAGAACCTACAGTAATGCCTTTGTGTTTGTAAGACATCTGACAAATGTTCACTTCTGCACCTGGCTCATGTTTGCGTTTCACACTTGCAGTAAAAAGGAAATTGTCAGTCATGGGGCCAATTCAAAAAACTAAAGTGGAAAGCTAAAAAGATCACAAGATAAATATTGATTGGGCAATGCCATGCAGTAGAAGCTGATCAAAGTGCAGGGGGAGCCTGACCGGCTAAAGATAACAGTGTTTTGAGCTGTACATAGAGTTGGGTCACCGCCTTAGCTATGACTTAATCCAGCAGCTGTCTGAAGCCATAGATAACTCAGAGGCTACAATGGGCTAAGTATCTCTGAGGCCTTAGTTGTCAAACACTGGCATTAACCAGTTTGCACTGTTACAGGCTTCTCAAAGCTCATCCCAGAACATATTTCAAATCTGTACAAATATTTTCAGCCTGTTCTGCTTTTTTTTCTATTTGTATGTAGAGCCCTTAAGTGGAAGTGTTTTATTTCCCATTATCACCCTTTTAAATTTAGATATACATTTCATTTTTCTTGCAGTAAATTATGCAGGAATCTGCCCACTTTGTGTGAACATGCAATCTTTCTCAAACAGGGCTATAAAGTAACATCCATACTGTATCTTCCCTGGGCAAAGTGCATTTAAAAATGGTCACCACTGGTATTCTTCACAACAAGAGTTTAGAGAATCTAAAGAATGTCGATCACTTGTTTTGCATTGAAAATCTTGAAACTGAAGAAACGTATTACATATCTCAATAAAACCTTAATTGTGTCTATGGTAATAATTAAAAGACTTGTGGCATTTTGGGGGATTAGGCTGGTCTACAGCTTTGCCTAAACTCAGACTTAAAGTGTGACATACTGGTCATATATTTCCACAGTGTATTTCCACAGTGTATCACCTGTTCTTGTACATAACCCTCAACCAAGATATTGCATTGCCAAGGCTTGAGTGTCCCTACTGAAACCTGGTTAAGATGTATCTACTCTCAGAAAGCAGGGCTAAAGTATTAATGGCTTTATGAGGAAACGTTCCACAGGGCCTACATTAACACAAATAAATGTGTGGGGAACCTTACTGATATGAACCATTAGCCTAACTTGAAACAACTGTCATTTGTATAAAGGCTATGTTTGATGTTTACTATTAAGAATGTTACAATGAAATGTAAGTTCCTGTTATTTGAAGAGAATAATAAAATAATAAAATGTTTGCACAATTAGCATTTCAAAAGTATATTTGAATGGTGCCGACTGAATCAAAAATTAAAACGTCTTCTGAAAAAGTTCAAATAAGAAGTACCGGTAGCCGTTTTTCCTAAGTGAGGGATGTGATTGACTTGTTTTTTTTATACATTTAGTAGAATGTTTTTTGAGATGTCTTGGTTAAGCAAAGTGCCAAATGTATAACCAGCTTTGTTTATTTTCAGAGGGAAGAGTACTGAAATGATATCAGACAAGAAAAATACTACACAGGTTCGATGTGACATCTTTTTAATGAAAAGCGTAACTACAAAATTGAGTGAAACAGAAAATGATCATGTGACTAAACGTGAAGACTCACACACTGACACTCAGAAAACGTAACGGTAAACAGTGGGGTGTTTTTCCTTCATCTGCTTAATCACTTCCTCCGGTGGAAGAGGTTCTTGACTCCCTCCTCCATATGCATGGGTGCTTGCATCATGGTCATCGGTTTGTTCTTCAGTGCTGCCTCTCTCATACTGTGGTAGACATACTCGTTCTGCTTGAACATCCTTAGCTCCATCTCTGTCTGCATACGCATTGCCTGTGAAAAATATAATAAAGGACATATTAGCTCTTAAAATGTTCCCCCATGAGTAGCTTTTATATGATTAATGCACATTTGAAACCGGTTCCTTCAGCTTTAAAGGTCACCTATTATACAAAATCCACTTTTTCATGTCTTTTATACATGAACATGTGTCCCCTCTGTGTAAAGAGATTCTGAAAGTTTCAGGAAAAAAGATTTGCTCACTTTTTGTCCTGATGCATTTATATAAAAACCTGTCTGAAAATGAGTTGATCAGATTTTGGCTACTTTATGATATCATAACGATTTTTTGGCTTGTGTAAACATTAGCCAATCACCAACCAAGGTAACCCCCGCCCACCTTATCACTTGAATCTCCTCCTAGAGCACCATTGTGCATGGGCTTTTTAACCAAATATCTCTCAGAGGGGCGTGGGGCAACCCTGTCTCCTAAAAATTACGTTCCCACAGAACTAAACTGCATTCTCAATTACGTTTAGTTAGAAACGTATTTTCTCCCACGTTACGTTTCTTATGAACGTATCTTAAATACGTATCTTAAATACGTTTATTTTCTACATATCTTTGCCATTTATTGTCTTGCTTATAATAATGATAATAGTCATTTATAAATATCATTTTAGAGCACACATTTGAAATCAGTAGGCGAGGTTGTCATTTCGCCAGCTGTTACTCTCATGAGCGAGGCAGAATAATAGTTTCAACATGCCAAAAACTGCTGTGTCTTTTATTGCACCTCAAACATTAAAACAAATCCAGAGTTACGTGTTTCTGTACTTCCTCTAAGAAGAAAGGACAGTAACAGAAGATCTCTGTGACGCCAGATATGGTGTTGTTAATGCGATATGATATCCGAAAAGAAATTCAGTTTAGGATGGCAACAAGTTGAAAACCTTTAGTGTGAAAAAAGAACATAAGCATCAATATGAAATCACCATCTGCTTTTATTCTGGACCAACAGATACAGCACTAACCTTCGTGCACAACATCAACAATTTGCTTGTAAATCACTGCAGCATTTATTATAGAGGCTGTTATACGTACATGGTTGTTATCTTGTCTTGTATTTTTCCGTTTAGTAATGTTTTTAACAAACCATTTTTCCACATTTCAAGAAGCACAGTTAATGCCTGATCTACGACATCAAAAAGAGATTGCTGTATTTTCCTTTTTCTCCCAGCCACAGTACTTCAGTAATTACTGAAAATGACATTAATGGGTACTGTTTCGACGTTGCATAACATTATGATTAAGATAACAGTTTGCTCTAACCGCCACTGACCATTTCTCCATACCAGGGCACCTAGCTCCACTCTAATTTAAGTCCAACTGTGTGAAAGTCTGCTTTAGCGGGAGCTGAAATATATGCAGTGTGGTGGAGACTAATTTAAGGAGGCACTGGCTTGGATGTTGATGCAAATTTCTTTATTTGAACACCTTCTAAAGCTCCTAAGAATTAGGAATGAGGCAATATCTGTATTTGAATAATGAAATAATATGCTGTCTGACCCAAAGATGGCATATGAATTTATCATGAGACAAGTTCCAGGGCCACTTGGATTTAAATCTTAATACAGGAACCCTCAAGGCATGATCCACCTGTGGACAAGGATTTAGAGGGGAACATGAAATGTAAAACAGAAGACCGGAGCTTGCTATTACTTACACGACGACTGACAGGTCTTTGAATACAGAGTCTAGACAGCAACAGTGGACAACATCTAAATATATTATTAATGTTGAAAAGAGATGCGTATGGTGGGAGGGGGGGGGGGGGTTAGGAGTTTCTATTGGAGGGAGCTTTGTAATTGTGAGGGGCGTTTTAAGCTATTGGTAAAGCTGTATTTATGAAAATGTTGTTCTGTTGATCAAACAGTAGAGTCAAGGTTGACTTATCTCAGGTATGCCATGGAATGAACTGCATAAATCATTATGCAAACAGAATTAATGCTAATTATTTAACTCATAATCATGGGATGCCTTGTCCATAAGGCATGGTTTAAAATACAAATTGGAGGGATGACTATAACATTTGGTACACACATTCCAGTCCCCCTGAAAATAGACTGCAATAACTCTGTGGTCTGGTCGGCAAAGGGCTCTCAGGTGTCGTCGCGTGACCTAATTTCAGAGCTTGAATCAAATCATGAAAACAAGTGGTTGATTATCTTTAGAGTGTGTGCAGTGCATATGTTGTTTTTGCATTTCACAGATGTTACACAAAGCTTCAGAGGCGTGACTTGTTTTTCTAAACACAGATTTACCTCATGCTGGAGTGCAAAGGGCAGTCACAAACACCTGGCTTTAAATTGTTCGTAACACCATGGTGTCTGTTGATTCCTTATTGAAGCTAAAAGGAGATCCGCCATTACTGATTAGGCCTATCTTGCCTTTTATTGTCCACACACTCAGTCTTAAGGCTGCTCCAGTTCCACTTGTAAACATTGGAGTGTAGTCTTCTTCAACTGATGTGGTTACTCCAACAATACTAAATACATTTTGTAATATTATGTATCTCCAAGTTACTCTTTATTTTTGAAAGGGCTGTTTCTTTTTAATATCAACCAAGATTGGATTGAGGGAGCCTTTCAAACACAAATCACTGTAGCACTACTTATTACGGATAGTAAGGAAAGCCATTTTAGCTCAGACGGTGGCAAAAGAAGATTTGAGAGTCTTAAAAAAAGATGAAGGATAGGAAAGAAGGTCATGTATTGAGGAAATTGGGAAGAAAATGGCAGGGTGAAAGTGGCTGGGCAGATTCAAAGACATTTTGAGAGATGGTTTGATGTGCTCAGACAGAAAAAGTCTCCTTTAGAGAGGGAAGCAGAGTGGCATGGCGGTGAGGGACACCATTTTTGAACTGGAGGAGTGTGATTTTGACACTGAAGGCTGGGTTTTAACTTCCATGACAGCCTGTATCCATCCTGCTGAAGCATCATTGGCACTAAAGCACTAAAACCCCTCTGGCTCCATGGATGCTGTTTCCTAGTCATTGTAGATGGGAAAGGGAGCTGGAAAATCAATTTTTCCTACAAGGAATCTGCAGAGTATCAACATGTATTTATTCAAATGTTCAGTAACTTCCTATGTTGCAGGAGAAGATAATTAAGGTATTCACCATGTGTTCAAGAAGAAGTTTCCTGTTCAAGGAGTGTTTTTGAGAGGTAGAGTCTGCTGGTGGGAACTTAATGTGTTTATAGACTCTGTGGAAGGTAGAGAAATCTAAAATAAGCAAAAAGCGTTCTACAATAAACTGTATCCCGGCCAAAATTACAGTATTTACCAACACATGCGAGACTCATTGAAAAAAAACCCACAATCGATATTAATTTCCCCCCAGGTAGTTTAGCATTCTTTGAGCTGCTAAAATAACCTGGTATGGGACATTTAACTGATTAAAAGCCAAAACACGTGAAATCTTAGGTAAGATTGTTAAGTTTAGAGGCAGACACGTTGACGCCATAGCCCACACCATCCACACTCAGGGCTTGACATTAACTTTTTGAGCCATTTTACTTGTCCGAAGGCTAAACCCACTTGTCCGAAATTTACTTGTGAAAATAAAAGCCTATTTGTCGAAGATTTACTTTGTGAAAATAAACAGGCCTATTAAAAACAAAAATGAATACAACACCGACAAAGACGATTTG
>NW_011370462.1:54581-59102 GCF_000735185.1 Notothenia coriiceps
GCAGTCTGTAGTCCCCACATGTTTCAAACACTCCACCATCGTTCCTGTCCGCAAAAAGACAAAAATCACCAACCTCAATGACTACCGCCCAGTAGCACTCACCTCCATCATAAAGTGCTTTGAGCGGTTAGTCAAAACCTTCGTCACCTCCTCCCTCCCTGACTCTCTGGAACCCCTGCAGTTTGCCTACAGAGCAAACAGGTCCACAGACAACGCCATAGCCCTCACCATCCACACTGCCCTCTCACACCTGGACACATATGTGAGAATGCAGTTCATTGATTACAGTTCAGCCTTCAATACCATTGTGCCCTCCAAGCTGGTCATCAAGCTCAGAGACCTCGGGCTCAACAGCGCTCTCTGTGACTGGATCCTGAACTTCCTGACGGGCAGACCCCAGGCAGTGCGGGTGGGAAACATCACATCCTCCACCCTGATCCTCAACACCAGAGCCCCTCAAGGCTGCATGCTCAGCCCTCTCCTCTACTCCCGGTGCACACACGACTGCGTGGCCACATACAGCTCCAACACCATCGTGAAGTTTGCTGACGACACGACCGTCATCGGCCAGATCACAGACAGGAGGTCGAAAACCTGACATCTTGGTGCCAGCATAACAACCTCCATCTCAACGTCAGCAAAACCAAGGAGCTGATTGTGGATTACAGGAAGCAGCAGAGAGAGGGACACGCCCCCATCGCCATCAATGGGACTGCGGTGGAGAGAGTCAACAGCTTCAGGTTCCTCGGTGTCCACATGACTGAGGACCTGACATGGACTCTTCACACTACCACCATCACCAAAAAAACCTTGACAGTGGCTCTTCTTCCTCCGCAGGCTGAGGAGGTTCAATATGGACTCCAGGATACTCTGCAGCTTCTACAGGTGCACCATAGAGAGTAACCTGACTGGCTGCATCACGGCCTGGTACGGCAGCTGCACCGCCCTTAATCATAAGGCTTTACAGAGGGTGGTGAAAACTGCAGAGAACATCACCAGGACGGAGCTGCCATCCATGGAGGATCTCTACTCCCAGCGGCTCAGGAAGAAATCCCTCAGGATTATTAAAGGCCCCCATCACCCCAGCCACAAACTGTTCAGTCTGCTGCCGTCTGGCAGGCGTTACCGCAGCATCCGGACAAGAACAACCAGATTCAGAGACAGCTTCATCCCACAGGCAATAAGACTGTTAAACAACGGAACTGCTGAAACAATTTCATAACATTCAACTGCTACTTAGTAATTATTTATCTATTATCTAATACATCATCGCAATAACTTGTATATGGACTCGTATTGCACTATTCCACTTTTTTTTCCTTCACTTTTTTTAGAACTATTTTCTTTTGTATTATTTGTAATATACTTTAATATTGCTTTAATATTGTCTGCTTATCTGTATTATTGTGTTGCATTGTTGGAGAAGCCTGTGACCTAAGATTTTCAACGACATAATTACTCTGTAGCTATGTTAGTTTGACAATAAAGAACCTTGAACCTTAAAGTTATGCCACGCCTTTCTTCACACTCTTACTGAGGGGGCTCATCTTGTTTACTGCTCTTGATAAATCCTACTTGTGCCATTGTTTATTTTACTACCAGGTAATTTGTCAACAATGTTTTTCAAAGCTCTGAGAAAATGCGTTCAGTCAGGTAATTGGGTTTATATATAGAAAAACACTTTCTATAATCAACAATCTGGGTTGTTGGTCTCCTGTTGCTATTGCACATTGTTTTGTCACATGTACCTATGCTATGGATGGCAACGTCAGTCAGTCAGTCAGTCAGTCAGTCAGTCCACCACTTTGGATCTAACTTTTATACTACTATTTAAAGGTCACCTATTATGCAAAATCCACTTTTTCATGTATTTTATACATAAACATGTGTCCCCTCTGTGCAAAGAGATTCTGAAAGTTTCAGGAAAAAAGATTCGCTCTCTTATTGTCCTAATCCATTTATATAAAAAGCCACTTTACGATGTTATATTGATTTTTTGGCTTGTGTAACCATTAGCCAATCACAAACCAAGGTAACACCCCCCACCTTATCACCTGAATCTTCTCCTAGAGCACCATTGAGTTATTTTTAACCAAATATCTCTCAGAGGGGCGTGGGGAGTGGCTCCTTATTTTCATCTAAAGTAACAGACAGAGAATCAGCACTTTTGAAACAGGGCTGAAACAGAGGGGTTTATGGGATGCTGCAATGCAGGATCTGTTTGATATTTCGAGCCAAACACTTGGCTTTGTATATATCGAAGACCTGTAATTAGAGATGTCCCGATCCGATCACGTGATCAGGGATCGGAGCCGATCACGTGATTTTCAAAAGATCGGAATCGGGAGGAAAAAAATCGGGGATCGGGATTTTTTTTATTTTTTTTTTATAAATACTTTTTTTTAAATTTTGTATTCAATGTTACAAAACAAAAATGACCATGTTCAAGTCTTAAAGTCATCCTGAGGCCTTAGTTTTGTTTTCAAATTACACAACATCATGTATGTGTTGCTTCTTTGGGGCTTGTTTTCATAGACCTGGTTGCTTATTTCTCTCAAATCTGGCAACAGAGTGGGCAGGGCGCAGTGTCTAATTGTAGCAGTAAGCTAACGAGTACTGATAAGCTTTATTTTGTTTAGATCCAATGCTGCACAACTGAACTGATCCAATGCTGCTGTGAAAGAAAGAAGCTATATCCATGTTGGATAGAATATCCAATTTAAATAAAAAAATAACCTTAAGGGACAACTTGAATGCTTTTTTTCTTTTTTTTCTCTTAATGCATTACATAAAGATCGGATCGGGAAAAATCGGTATCGGCAAATTGTCAAAATCAAATGATCGGAATCGGATCGGGAGCAAAAAAAGGTGATCGGGACATCCCTACCCAAAAGTTACAGCACGATTCAACGGGAAATTATAGCGTTACAACATGAACGCGTATAAATCAATCAAGATTGTGAGAGGGCATGAGAGGTGCGTCCTGCCCCAGAGTAAGAAGGTCTTTAAATTGAGATGTCCCTTATATGAATACCATGCTTAACTTCACATATGCAACTATATGATAGTCTTAATGATATGCAGACACAGCACACAATAATGCGGCTCAAGCCGTGCTTATAGATAAGATTCTTAAAGTATTGCACCACATAATTTACCAATTTAGGAATGCCCGTACCTTATGCTATCGCTAAACGCTCGACTGGCGACAGGAGACACATCATGGCTGGTGTGAAGATCGTGGTGTACCTAAGCAAATTATCCACAGCAACGAGACTTTGCTACCGGCAAGAATATATATTATACACAGACTACTTTATAAAACAGAACAATAGTCTTCGCCGTGCATTTCAAGCGATAAAAACTCCTGCGATCTTCCTCACAATTAGCTTAGGGCCTCATCTGTCAAACATCACTGTTACCAAGAAGCCCTCTACTGGCGGGAACGCTGCGTTCTAACGCCCGTGTTGACGACATCAGCTTCATGTAGGACCCATGCTTTTCGCGAGCGGTTTCTGAAGCCGCGACCACAACCAATCCTAAAGTTAGCAGCCCCTGGCCCAGTGTTTTCAGCGGTTCGATTAGGCCTAGTTCTAGTACTGTGCATATCGAGATTATGGCAGACATTGCTACATCTCCAACAATGGGCGACAGCATGCACGACAGTTCAGAGTACACTCTTGAACAGAGTCTCATGTGCGGCTACTTCTATTTTAACTTACTGAAAGTACTTTTACCACTCACAACTATTTATCCTAATCACTACTGACTGATGCTACTGTCACTGACCATAAAAGACCCTAGAAACTGTTAAACAACTGACATTCTACCATCTACTGAAACTGGTTCTAACTTCTTATTGTGAGATAATACTCTCTACCTACCTAAATACTACTACTACTGATACTATAACTACTTACTACTGATACTGATACTACTACTACTGAATTACTACACTACTACTACTACTGATACTGACTACTACTACGACTGATACTACTACTATACTACTACTACTGATACTGATCTACTACTACTACTACTGATACTGTACTGACTACTACTGGATACTACTACTTCTACTAACTACTACTGATACTGAACTACTCTACTACTACTACTGATACTGATTATACTACTACTGATACTACTACTATATACTGACTACTGATATCTACTACTCTGATATACTTACTACTACTAACTGTACTGATACTACTACTACTGATACTACTACTCTACTTACTACTACTGATACTTACTACTACTACTACTGATACTACTACTACTTATCTACTGATACTGATAACGTACTACTACTACTACTGATACTACTACTACTACGATACTACTACTACTACTGTACTACTACTGATACTACTATATACTACTACTACTACTACTACTACTACTGATACTGATACTACTACTTACTACTACTACTGATAACTACTACTACTACTGATTTTACTACTATACTATTTCTATTTTCTATTTCTTTCTATGATGTTCTCAGTCTGT
>NW_011370462.1:59167-62103 GCF_000735185.1 Notothenia coriiceps
ATAACCTTTAAGGGTACAACTTTGAATTGCTTTTTTTCTTTTTTTTTCTCTTAATGCATTGCATAAAGATCGGATCGGGAAAAATCGGTATCGGCAAATTGTCAAAATCAAATGATCGGAATCGGATCGGGAGCAAAAAAAGGTGATCGGGACATCCCTACCTATAATATATTGATGAAAAACAGTATAATATGGGACCTTTAAAACAATGGATTGATCATTTATGGGAATCAGAGAATGAATCCTAATGATGTTCGTGGTCCTCCTTTTCTTTTTAAATGCCTTTTTAAAAAGAAACACTCCATTAATTATCGTGGCATTTTGTAAAACAATTGATGGGATGATTTATAGTCACTTTATATTTTATGGTCAAAGGTTGAGCACAGTCTCTATAGCTACCAGTCAGAGTGATATTTCTTCTTCCACCGACATCAGCTCCACTCCCTTCAGAAAGCTCTCATTATGACACTTAAGGCGAGTTCAATTTAGTGCACTGTACTCTCTGTTGCATCATTCAGCTGCTAAAAGCCCTGCCTGCAATGCATTTAATATCTTGTTAGCTCTGGCTTCAGCATAGTGGTGCTTTGAAGGAGATAGAGTGGTGTGAAATGCTTCATTTAAAGCTGGATGTCACTTTCCTCTTATAAAGTTTAATTAGAGTACCTCAAATAAATAGCTGCCCATTCCACAGGTCACTGTTGCCAAGGTGAGCTCAGTAAATAACATTCTGCGCAACTCTCCGCATCCACTGTGCAGTTAACCTTTAGCATTTAAACAAGAAAACCTCAAATATTTAGTGCTAAATTAAATATTGTTACCATAGTCATGCAGGAAATGTGATATTTTGAGTGTTTGTATTCAGGATGCAAAAAAAAAGATTACTATGGTACAGACAAAAAACTACAACGGTGTGAAAATAAGCTAAATGAATCACTATTCTTGAATGTGTTGACAGTTTCTCCCAGGCAGCAGATGTAGGGTCTTACAAAGCTCATTTTACCCTCCAGATGGTTTTACAAATCCTTCAATATACAACCCAGTCTCACGGCATTTCGTGTTTTAGTCACAACATTTAATCAAAAAAGCCTGATATTATAGAATTAAACAAATAAATAAAAACAAGGATAATTGTGTGTTATTGTTGATTAAATAACAGTGTGTTATTTAGAAAAGAATAACAAATTAGAAGGAAAAAAAGATAAAATAAATACAAATTTCAGTATTCTGAGGCTCTGAGCCCCATTTATTTTCCTCACGGACAGCAAAAAAAGTCCGACATTATACGATTTAAAATAAAAACAATAATCGTGGCTTGATATTGAGTAAGAACATGTTTTTATGAACCCCACAGCTTCCAGTCTTCCAAGACCCGACCGGACAAAAAGACGTGCTGCAGGCACGAAAAATACTACCAATAGAAATACATTGCTTTTAAAATCGTTCTGTGTTGCACGAAAAAAAGGGGGAAATCGTGTTGGTGAGCACGAATCAATAGATTAAATGCCGTGACTATAACACGAAATGCCGTGAGACTGGGTTGCAATATATTGTTTTAAAACACTATCTTCTACTCTAATCATAAAAGTAGTTCACTTATGTTTAGTTCCTCATTGTAGCATTTGAAAGGTTTCTAAACGACAAAAAAGAGTTTTCTCGCACAGGCCACAATAAAGATGTAAAACTCTTAAAGTTAAACATGCAAAGCCATACACTAACATTTGACTGAGGTGATAAAAGTGCTGCATAAGCACAGAGTATTATTGCATGTCGAAAGCTAAATGTGAATTGGAATTAAGTGCATGCGCTGCAGCATCTGTATCCTATCCAGCAGTGCAGGTAATTCAATAACGCTTGCACACATTCCTCCTCAGTGCGTCTTGTTTCATGTGGAAAAGCACAAGTTGACAGACTGTATATCAGCAAGCATCCACACAAACATTTTTATAAGTCTGGGGTATGACTCGGGTCTTTATTTGCATAATGAATTCCTTTGCTTATTATTAACGTGCACATTCATTTCACCAAGGACCATTAAACAAGCACAAAGTAGTTAAAAATGTGGACGCTATGGTGCGGAATATAAAATTAAAATGCAAATGTGGCTAAATCCTCATATCTAGTCCTCTGTGGGCCAATATAACACAAACAGGTAACATGTACTCAGGCTGTGACGTCTGAAGCAGAGCACCCGGAGGAGCAGAGCCAGAGCAAGATGTGGATGATGACACTTGATTTCTTTCATACGAGACTCAGGTGGTTATGAAGAGTGTGTGGAGGGGGAGGTGGGAGATTGAAGGAGGAGGGGACAGTATTAACATGTGCTACATCAGTTCAGCACGACATTGCAATTATTAACTCCCCGCACGGATTCTCTGAACAGCTATTTGTGAACTTGTTGTACTCACAGGCAAACAGGCAACATGAAAGGTCCGGTCACTGAGGGGTTTCTTCTTCACTGCATGCATATTTATCAGATCGCGTGTGTGTGTTTGTACATCTGCGCGTACACAAAGACAAGGATCGAGTTCATCCTCTTCCTTGAAGAAACACACTCCTCAATGTCAGTTTCGGTAATTTATTGACAAGGATGACGACACCCTGAAACAGAGTAATGCAGCAAGATAAGCTGACAAAGTATTACCTCCATGCATGTCATCAACACAAATATATACCACGACACAGAGTATAGTAGTATAATAGGATAATATATATATAGCATAATATATAGTATAATATAATATTGGAAACAGTCTTACATGAATGAGTGGACGAACGTCTCAACTCGAGGCGGAGTGAATGAACAATGTTTGAACTAAAATGGCCGCTCGGCACTACCGGGTCAGAGCACGGCATAACCGGGCAGCGACAGCAGTGACGCTGCCCTCTAGTGGCCGGTGATAAACTCTTCAGTGGCAGACATAATTTAATACATTTTA
>NW_011370462.1:62148-74699 GCF_000735185.1 Notothenia coriiceps
GTACGGATACAAGGTGAGATGATCATGGCTTATGCGAGTACGCGCAGAATGTAGCAGGTTTTGACTGCGCGATCTTCTTTGACTCTTCAGTTCTGGACACTCAGTTAGGACGTCAAGGAACGTTGCTGTTGAGATGATGACCGTTCATCACACTATGACATTGTTACATTTAGGTCCAGGACCATAAGGGCCGCAACACTAGGGAACTGAGGTACCGATGTCGACTGTCGTTCGCCATGACAGCATGTGTGTATCGTGGTGCAACTTCAGTGTGTGTGTCCGGGTGTTCTGGGTGTGTGTGTTGGTGTGTGTGTGTTGTGTGTGTTGGTGTGTGTGTGTGTGTGTCATGTTGTCGTGGTGTGATTGTGTGGTGACATGTGGTGTGAGAGAGAGAGAATGTAAGAGCTAAGAGTAGAAAAAGACAGTAAAACTAAAGGAAATGGAGAAAAACATATTGTTAAAGATGAACCATATTTTACCGATAATTTTGTGAATGATATGTGAAAGTTAGGGATTCCTTGTCTCACCACACCGAGGCCTCTGACATCCACTTTCATTAATCCTTTCCGAAGTAAATGGTTTCACCTCTGTACAGGAAGGTATAAGGAATGCTTCTAACAAAGGGGGACAGCTAAGCAATGAGAGCCAAGATGTTCAATACAATTGGTCCAGATTCTTTCCTTGAGTAACCCCTCGGCATGAAGCTTTTTTCCTGGGCAGTTGAAGCAACATGATATCCTTGATATGAAAGAGGGAGTTGATCATCTCTCAAGATTGAGGAGACAAATGTCTGCCAGAAACCTGGAACAATGTCTAAACTAGAGCCTTTAATATTGCTGGGCAAATCTCATCCATACCTGGCGCTGTGATATTGGGATATGTGAAGAAACACACTCCTCAATGTCAGTTTCGGTATTTTATTGACAAGGATGACGACACCCTGAAACAGATTAATGCAGCAAGATAAGCTGACAAAGTATTACCTCCATGCATGTCATCAACACAAATATATACCACGACACAGAGTACAGTAGTATAATAGTATAATATATATATATAGCATAATATATAGTATAATATAATAGTGGAAACAGTCTTACATGAATGAGTGGACGAACGTCTCAACTCGAGGCGGAGTGAATGAACAATGTTTGAACTAAAATGGCCGCTCGGCACTACCGGGTCAGAGCACGGCATAACCGGGCAGCGACAGCAGTGACGCTGCCCTCTAGTGGCCGGCGATAAACTCTTCATCCCCCCAAGACCGGAAAGCTATGGGCCGGAATAGGTTAACGGTCTAAATCCCGTATCCAGCTGCCAGACTCGGGCTCATAACGTGCAGGCGGCCTCCTCACACGGCCTGGCCGAGTCGGCTGGGGCAGCGTCGGCGGCGACTGCGGCACCGGGAGCGGTGCGCCCAGGAAATCACCCGTAGGAACAGTGAGGTCAGAGGACGCCTCATCAGCAGGCGTCGGTGGGGAAGCCTCAACAGCCGAGTCGCGGGGTCCAACAGCCGGCCGCTGAGCAATCCCCTGCGGCGTCGCCCAGCACGGGTGGATAGGTGGGGACTGGTGTCCCAGGGCAGTGGGTGGCGGTGACGGCGCAGCCGACTGCTCACGGGCTCAGGGTGTGGCCGGCGTGTAGGCACGGAGGAACCGCCGGTTGCGCAGTGTCAGACGTCCCGAACCGTCAACCCTGACCCGATACTGGTCGTGGCCCGGCGACTCCACCACGATCCCTGACCTGTCCCATTTGTGGGGGCTCGTGCCTTGCTGGTTCTGGAGGAATACCCTTTTGCCGAGTGCCAATGGGCGGAGCGGTCTCGAGGGAGTCCCCAGAGACTCGGTGGTACGGGACATACGGGTCCGAAGGGCGTCCTCCTTCGCCGCCCATGCCTCGCGCCATAGCAGGCGGATATGCGGGTTCGAGAACTTCTCGAGGCGGTTCACGAAGGAGAGCGAGCCACGAAGGGCGGCCGAAGATTATCTGTGCTGGCGAGAGGTCGCAGTCCGGGGTCAGGTGTATTACGGCAACTGCAGCATAGCGCGCAGGAAGTAGTCCCTGATCAAGGCTGCCCGACGGGCCGGTGTTGGAACCATCAGGAGGCGCTTAGCAGTCTTAACCGCAACTTCCGCCCTCCCTTTCGACTGCGGAAAGCTAACGGAAGACACACGGTGTTTGACGTGCCATAAGCGGAGGAAGTCCTCAGTGTGGCTCCGCCTTGAATTCCGGACCACCGTCCGCTCGAAGAGCTCCTCCGGTTACGCCGAAGGTGGCGAAGAACGAGCCGAGGTGTTGGACCAGGCCAGCTGAGGCCCCGCCAGGGCAGTACCCGCCGTAGAGCTCAGGACCATCTACCAGCCCGAGAGCCGATCCCCCGCAACAAGGTAGTGACGGCCCCCATAGTCGAAGAAGTCAGCAAACACCGCCTCGAATGGCGTGGAGCGGAGGTGAGGAAGACGGCCGGGGGGTGTAGCCGCCTGTGACGGAGCATTGCGGTTGCAGTCTGGCACACCCGTCCCCTTGTGGCCTGATGTCCCCAGGACATCCCGGGCCAGTAAAACTATGGCTCGGGCATGCTGCCCCATAGCTGAGGTCCCCCTGGTGAGCGGCATGGAGATGCCGAAGGATCTCCCACGGAGGGACCGGGGGACCACGACGCGGTCCCGATAGAGCAGGACGCCGTCCTGGGCTAGACGGACTCACAGACCGATGACAGACTCGCCAGGGCAGGGTCGTTAACGTCAATCCCCACGCCTCTCTGCTCGATGAGTTGGAGGAGGTGGACCGAGGCATCCATCAGCCGCTGTCTCCGTGCGAGGGAGGGGCCAAGAGACGGCTCCGAGCTCCCGTGCGTCGTCGCGGATGGAGGCCATGAGTGCCTGGACTCCACGGGCGTCAGGCCCGCTCGGCAGCCCCAATGAGAGGCCGTTCGCTGAGCCGAGGGGGAAGGATGCCTCGACGTGGGCATCAGCGGCATAGTTGCTGCTTGCCTAGGGCAGATGCACAATGTCGAAGAGCGCCATGGGAGGGTGCGCTGCTTGAGTCTAAACAGACGCGAGTTTGTGATCTCATCCAGCGTAACGGTCGCCAAAGATCTTCACCTAACGGCTTATGGTCGGTGACCACAAACCGACGAGGTTGTCGGACCCGCTGCGTGAAGTACCGCGTCTGTCCAGGCCCCAGGCCAAAGCTAGGGCCTCTCCGCCTCGACGGCCGGCATAGCGGCTGCCTCCGGCAGGGGACAGGAAACGCGAACCGCGAGGGTGATCCTCCACCCTCCCCGGACAGCAGTCCGGTATGCCTGAAGCACAGTGACAATGTTGCTGGAGGTAGGAAGTAGCCCGATGCCACGCATGGACCAGTCAGGGCGGAGGCAGGTACGCTTCTGCATGTCGTAGATCTCCACGCCCTCGGGCGGATGGCGATCGGTCCTCCATTATGGCTTTGCTTGGACTGTCTCCTATTGGAAGGCGCTCGACTCCAGTACGGCGGACTGTGCATAGGAACACACAGCCTGTGGCCTGAGGAGCATCACGGTATGCGCTTGACATCGAGGCATCCTCCATCGGTGTCAGCGGCAACTGCGGCGTAGTTAGCCACCGGGTTGACAAGTCGAACCAACTCCTGATGTCGCCTGTCGTGGAGGCTGTGGGGTGGGAAGTCCCGGATGGCGTCCAAGTATGTGGAGCGGTTCGATCGGTAGATTGCCGACAATCCCTGAAGCACCAGCGAATCAGCGACGCGCGACGCAGCTCTCGCGCGACTGAAGCTTGTCCGGATTGCAACAGCGATGCCACGACCGGCCGACATGCGTCAGGTAAGTCGATGGTGCCTCCCACCAGTGTGCTCCAGGTCGGTGTCATAGTGGATGGTGTCATCCACACACGTTCCTTGCGTTCATAGTCCCGAGAGGACGGCGTCAAACCGACGTTGTAGGCGCCATGCCCCCTGACGACAGAAACCCTGGTGGTGGCCCTGGTGCGGCCAACGGCCGAAGGGCCCCGTGGATGAAGGTAGTGAGGTGGCGATCCGAGCCTCACGGCAGGGGGAACACTGTGGTAGCCCCGTTCCAGGTTCTGTGACAGTCTTCCAGGTGCCCCTTGGACGAGGCGTCGCAGGTGGAACGGGGACTCAGTGGCGAAGGTCCACGTTGGCAAAACTGTGTTTGAGGGGGAGAGGTCCGCACGGTCCTTGGCGGGGGAACCGTCCGTGGCTTCAGAGTGACTACATACGATAGCACCACGCACCGGCTCGCCGTATGGCACGCGTTCAATGACCGCAAAGGGACCTCGTCCGCAGCAGGAGGTCATCGTGAACGCCTCCGCCTGCCAGTGTAGAGGCACTGTACCCGGCGGTGTGCCCATGCCTAGGCGTAGGGCGCAGGGTCGGGCACGTGGCATCTCGACTAGTGACCTCCTGCATGTAGTGCCGATGGGGGCAGTATTGAATGTCACCGAGCTATCTCCCGAGTAGCCCAACCTTTTCTCCGGTTTATTGTCTCTGGCGTACAAGGAACGGAGCAGTGCTGCACGGCGCGGTGCGCTGAGCGAGCATGACACTGGGGTCCGGGGGTTGGCACAGGTCCGTTCGGTTGACTCGTCGCATTGTGGGGCTGGACTGCGCGTGCCACCGTGGGGTACAGCGTCTTAGGCCTTGCAGACGTCGTCCGACGGGCGTTACGGAGAGGCAGAGTTTGAGGGCAACGACTCGTAGGAGAGGGACATGGCCCGGACTGAGCTGCTCAAGCGTATACGCATGGAAGGGCGGATGTAGTCACGCCCCCCGCTGCAGGTCGTGCGAGAGGCCCTAAGCGAAGAAGCTCCTCTCGATGGCTATAGGGGCAGCGTTGGCGGGGCCCGACAGGCTGCGAGGCTGAGCGGGTCGCAAGGTCTCCGGCGCGCGAAACCCGCAGCCAAGGAACTCGCTCCAGAGACAAAAAGGTCCGGCGACTGTGCGGCCGTGTCACGAGCGGCGGATATTACGAATGCTCCGTGCGGACCCGGCCCCGGTTGCTGGTGCCCATCCCTCAGCGACTGGCATGTCCATCCGAGATGTGATTAAATGCCGGGGGTGGCTCTCTCAAGCCTGGCTCGCCTCCCCATTCGCCTTGGAGAAGATGTGTGCTAGAGTGCTGATAGGTGGAGGCCTGTTGACAGCCAGTCGTGCAACGTATCGCGGCGTCGGCGATGGCTCCCAAGCGACGTCGTTCCAGACCGGGCGGGCCTCTCAGCTTGCACCGACGAGACCTGGGAGAACCAGCTCCGACCCCATGGCGGCGCTGTTGACTGTCGGATGACGGGCTGTTGACGCGCTCTGTCGTCGGGCCGGGCCCTGTAGCAGGCCCGATGCAGCACCTGGTGAGGCTTAGGATCCAACCGCGCGGAGCCCCTCCGTGAGACGTTACAAAGACGCTCTTACATTCCGGGCATGAGGCCCAGCGCTATAGGCCCCGTCGTAAGGGCTCGGCGGGGCTCGTTCTGTGGAGTCGTCTTCAGGCGGCCGGAAATGACCGACATGGCTTGATAGGGAGGCGACGGGAAGACGAGCGTTAGCGGGCCATCTCTTTGTTCTCGACGAGTGGCAATTAACGTCGTTAAACCTGGCCTTGGACCATGACGTCAGTTGTCCGCCAGCGTCTCGCGGGGACATGACAGGCGCTGCGTGCTGGTTGCCTGCCATCCATGAATCGTCCAATATAAGGCAATGACGAGTGCTTCAGACAAGTCATCGGATTCGAAACTCGGCAGGCCGGGGACAGGGCATCCAACAACGACCATGGTGTCGTCACATGAAGAAACACACTCTTCAATGTCAGTTTTGGTTAACTTTATTGACTAAGAACGGTGACGACACCTGAAACAGAGTAATGCAGCCAAGATAAGCTGATGTAAAGTATTAGGCATCCATGGCATAGTCTTTTTTAAAAATTCCAACACAATATATACCACGACACAGAGTATTAGTTACTATAATCAGTATAATATAATATAATAGTATAGATATAAAGTATAATATA
Source organism: Notothenia coriiceps (assembly GCF_000735185.1). NCBI lineage: Eukaryota > Metazoa > Chordata > Actinopteri > Perciformes > Nototheniidae > Notothenia > Notothenia coriiceps. Next base: position 68,168 of record NW_011370462.1, read on the forward strand.
ATAGTGGAAAACAGTCTTAAGCATGAATGAGTGGACGAACGTCTCAAAACTCGGGGCGGAGTGAATGAACAATGTTGAACTAAAAATTGCCGCTCGCAATACCGGGTCAGAGCACGGCATAACCGGAGCAGCGACAGCAGTGACGGCTGGCCCTCATAAGGTGGGGCCGGCGATAAATTCTTCAAATGAAGAAGAAATGGCAATAAATAAAAATGGCAAGTATTACAAATAACTTATATNCAGGCTCATCAGGTTTGCTTTTGCACCAGTATCCAGTTTCATAGTTATTATTGTCCCGTTAATCATCAGTGGAGCTATCCATTTGTCTTCTCTGATTGAATTAACCTCTTTTTGCTCAGTTTCACAGTTCACCATGCCAACAAAAAATGTCTCACTTAAATCATCGTCTTCCACTAAGTTTACAGACTTTCCTTTCCTCCTCATTTCCTTTTGAGAAGCACTGCTTAGCAAAATGGTTCTGGCCCTGGCAAAGAGAGCATTGCTTACTGTTAGAAATTAAAATCAATGTTTTAATGGGGAAATGTAGTTTAAACATGCCGTCAGTTTTAATGCAGTTTTACACTGAAAAACCAGAAATTATTGTGCACAATGTAAACTGTGTTCGTTATTCTCCCGTCCAGGAGAGAAGCTTTAAAAGGAGACTAAATGGAGTCTCTGTGAAAGTTCAATTGGGTACTTTAATTAAAAAAGGCGCGGGTTGGTCACAAGCATGATATTGTTCAGTCAGACAAACAGCTGTGATCCGCTCCTCGTTAGGGAAGGGAAGAGAAGAGGCCGATCTCTCCTCCGGTGCTGTTATATATCCTCTGCTGGCTCCTCCCCGCCAGCCGGCTCGCCTCGTCTCCAATGTCCGTTGTTGCATTTAAACAGAGGATTGGTTCTTTTCACATTCAATATATGCTTAACACGCCTTTTCTCCTCATATTCTCTTTCATCACTTTTCATGTAACACATTCTAAACGCTGTAATCAATACTCTAAAAAATACTTCTCGGCTCGTTTGGTTTCCGGTCATTCCGGATGTTGTCACATGCTACTCTCGTCTGTAAACAATAATGTATTCAAATAAACTGTACCTTCATTTAATATTCAGCATGGTAGTATCTCGACATCTATAGTTGTAGTGTTAAATCAGTAGGCTTCGGTTTGCNCCACTCCATATCATTTCGCTACTAAATTCACCTCTTTAGGAAATCGTATATTAGCCACATGCTAAATGCTAACCGTAGATGAAGGATTTTCAGAATAAAAGCTTAACTGCTTGTGCACAAGAATTTCTGGTTTTTCAGTATAAAAGAGCATTAAAACTGACGGCATGTTTAAACTACATTTCCCCATTAAAACATTGATTTTCATTTCTAACAGTCCCTCCTTACACACCTAAAAGGTGTGTATAATACTGAAATCAATGAGTTCTTCATCTGAACTTTGCACATTACATATCTCATATTAACAAACATACAATCAAATGGAATGGTTTTACAGCCGGCTTTACAAAAATACAAAATAAATTCTATTGTATGTTTGTTAATATGAGATATGTAATGTGCAAAGTTCAGATGAAGNGGTTTGAAGACGTTGCATTTGCACAGTGGAAATCCCTTTGAAACTAGACTTTGAATTCCCTCTCTGATCTGTTGGCTTTACCACACATGATACTTGCTGTGGGAAGCCAGTGGTATCATAACAAATAAAGATGTGTGGGTTATATTGTAGAAATAATATACTCTACAGTATGAGACTATTGGCAATTGTTCACATTTAGGGTTTTTTCTATAGCTGAATAATTGTTGCCCTGAGCCAGTTGTGCACAGCACATTGTCAAAATGACAAAGCCGTGGACATTTCTTGCTGACTCTTTTTTTCCCTGCTGTTTGCCCTTGATTGAGCATGCTGTCCCTGTCGCAGGTCGGTAATGTGCCCTCTCCTTGCTCACCGCACTGTGGAAATGAATGTTTGTCTGAATGTCCTGGACAAGTGTGGACGGTCTAAAATGAATACTCCCCGGGGCAGGAGCGGCTTTAATAAGACATTACTGAAACAGAATTGTTTACAGCCACAGGAGTCAAGACATTTAGAAGAAGAACATCTCTGACAGAGAACAACTTGGAAATGGAGACATAATGCAGCTCTAACCACCTGTCAAGCACAGGAGAGGAGGACCCAACAATTACTATACTGATGTATAAGGTCGTTTTTACTCATTTAGTTGCAGAATTAAGAATATAGGAGCTTGTACGCTGTACAGATTATGAAATCCAATAGCAAATTTGTGGAATGTGCTATTGGAATAACTTCATTTGACTAAACAGCATTCACCCCATTAAATATACTGTTACTTTCCAAAGTGTAGAAGGGGCTCTGCTCCAATTATTTGTCAGTGACATGTATTTCTTAATACCTAGCTGGCACTGCATGCAGAAGTGCCTCATGTAATTGCTCTGCTAATGCTAATATTGTTATTGGCTCAGCACTAAATAAAATACACACAGTACAGGTTGTGTAAAGATCCACAGCAATAGTTTAGCCTTAAGAAAACACAACACAATGTTTGATAACATCATCATTTTCACAAAAGGTGTTTCTTTTTTACGGTAACAATATTTCGGCATCCATGGACTCTGACATCAACCCTCAAGGAAAAGGGAGCCTTGAAGTTGAGATAGATGGTCCACCTACCCAGTCCCTCCTGTTGGATTATCACCTTGAACAAAGCAACAGCCTTGGTTGGATTCTTCACCACTTGGCACAGAAAATATCAACAAGCATGGGCCAACACCAGTGTTGGGTGTAACATCACGAGACATTCCGAGACCAGAGAAAAATTGTGCGGGTAGAGTAAGCCTGGTTTTTACCCTTCAGGCTCATCGAGATCCCTCTCCGCTTCGCCTCGGGTTCCCTGATCAGTCTGTCGGGTGTTCTCTTCCCCATAATGAGCGCCTCGCTGCACATTATCGTGCTTATTACACGGCCATATACTAAACAAACTACAGAGCCCATTCCGTGTTCCTGTTATTGTTTACTTCCTCTCTGCCTTCTGGTGATTTATCTGACGTCCAGCGCTCCGTCTTTTAACCTCTTTTCCTCTCTCTCTTTTGATCCTCCTTAGCAACCTTAATTATAGTCCTTGACAGTGTTCTGTACTTCTTTATTAACAACATGTCACATGTTAAGAATTTACAATCAGAATCAAGTATTCAACTAAGCTGTGTAATAAAAGTGGTTAGTTGCCTTAAGGGCCTACACAGTTGTCATGCTATACCACATTTCCCTTTACTGGATGTATAATGAGCTGCACTAAACTACATTTTAACATTTAAAATACCTAGCCATTCTTTTGTGGTTGATTTGGTAAAGTAACTCAAAAGTAATATAAAAGTAGTGTAACTCATTACATTTCAGAGACAGTAATATTGTAATGTATAACTTATTACTTAAAAAAGACGAAGTGAAGAGAGAGCGTACAGATCTGCTGGCACAACCCTCCTTAAACTAGAGGCTCAACATAGAAGAACCGACAGATCATGGCTAGACTCAGCGGTGTTGAGAAACAGTTTTGAGTATCAATTGTTCATATTGTAGAATGGGTGTTTTAAATTAAAATGGGCTGGCCCAGCATCCTACTTGTCTTTTCATAAAAACCTAATCTGGCTCTGAGAGTGGCAATGTTGGTCAGGCATTTCACCTTTTTGGATTCAGATAGCGGTTACATTTTATACAGAAAGTCCTGATTCTTAGAGGATGAATACTAATGACTTTGTTTATCCCCTGATGACGACCTAAGGACTTGTCTCGACAACTAGAATTAAAGGGATTGGCCATTAAATTCAGCTTTTTTTCTATCCTCTCTATAGTACTATAAAATAAACTCAAACACTTGTGGATCCTAGTGAAGCACAATGTTTTACTTTGCTATTTTTGTTTTAGACGACTCAAGACTCCAAGGTGCGCAAAGATCAATTCATCTGGGTATAAAGTTTAATAAGATTCTCAATATGAATTCAAATATCTATTTGAACCATTACAATCCAAGAAGAGTAAATCCCTCCAGAGATTATTTCGGCAAACATTTGTATTAACATGAGATAAAATAATTCTCATTTCAAGCCACGGTGTTTCAATGAAAGGCCTCGGTGTAGATCATAAGATAATAATATTCACAAATGTTGTTTATACGTATATCAAACCAAAAAACGAACCGATAAAGAAAAGCAACACAATTGCACTCAAATGTAGGCAAGTTTAAAGTTATGTTTAGAACTAATAATTTCAAAATACAAAAATGTAGGAAAATTATAAATATACCAATTCAAACCAAATCAAAAAACTGTTCCACAAAACACAAATGTATAACGAACAACTAAGGTGACTCAAACCACAAAATAAAGCAGCACGCATTCAAGATGGCTACCAGTCAGTCCCCCTCTTTAGACACAACAGAAAGCCCCACGAGAAAAATAAAACAGAAAACAGCCCATTCAAATTGGTTTGAAAGAGGAAACTTTAAAAGACACATTTTATAAATCATAAACAATGTAAAAAATAAACACACCTGGCTGGACTGCATGATGGACTGGAAAACAATTTTCTCCCTGTAGATATGCAGGTGATTGGAATCTATATTTAGAAAGAAAAATGTTAATATTGTATTAAATAGGCTCATCTAAAAAACGTTTAAAAATATATATTTTTCTCGCTTGAACATACCTTGTTTATTTATGGTGGCCCAAACAATCACTCCAACTGCTAGTCTCTCACCAAACATGAAGTATCTAACAAATACCACAAATTAACTTAAAATCATGCATTTAAACCGAAAAAGCGATCCTACCAAATGAAACACCAAACAAATGCTGTCCTCAGCAGCTCCCTCAGGTGTCTCAGTGCAGGAAGAAGCCTCAGGTGAGTTTGCCGCCCCTTTTTATAGAGCCCACCCCTCCCCTGGATCCTAGGGCTAGATCGTTCCATTCGCTTCAATATATTTAATAATAAACATATATTTTTTTTTTCATTTTTATTAAGACATGTTCTGCTCTTTTCAGAAACAAAGAGTTATAATTTGCACATGCAAAGCAATCTGCCAAACTGGGCTAAAATGTGCAGCATGTAGGAAGTCTACCCTCAAGTATTTTGATCTTCTTCTGTGAAAATTCATAATATATTTAAAAATACATCTTTTTTTTTAATATGAAGTCCATATTATTACAGGGAAAAGATAACATGCTGTGTGGCTGACTTGTTGCCAAAGTTTTGCTTCTTGGGGTAAATATGTGGTATTGACAGAGCTCAGATACAGATTTGCGGTTATGTAAGCTTGCCTCACACTTTAACTCCAGTCATATTGTCTTGGCAACTTTCCCAGAAACAACAGTACATCACATCGTAGCTGGGGAAAGACAATTCTACCCCAGAATCAAACTTATCGCCCAACGCTTCTGATGGCCAATACAGCTACTGATTTATAACCAGAGATGGTAAAAGTACATATCTATCTACATATAGTATCGTTTACCCAAGTAGAAGTACAGATACTAGTGTTTAAAAATACTCTGGTAAAAGTAGAAATACCGACTAAACTTCTTTATAAGAAGTATGGGCTTCGAAATGTACTTAAGTAAAAAGTACCCATAATCTGTTTTATAGAGTAACTGATCTCCCTCTATAATAGAACAATAATGTCATTGTTAGCTAATGAATGTTTTGATGCTGAACAACGGCAAAATTACAATGTTTTCATTGGTCCCTCTTCTTTAGAGAAGATCAGGAAATGATTGATACACGGATCGTGTTCAAATCAATAGGCACGCAATGACTCTAAATAATAATGATCACGCCACCAAATGCAGGTTAAAGCTAAAGTAACGAACCTGTTTTGAAAATGTAAGAAGTAAAAAGTATGGTTACAATGAATGAGTGACAGGTGCTTCACACATGATGAGGAATGAAGAGTTTATCGCCGGCCACTAGAGGGCAGCGTCACTGCTGTCGCTGCCCGGTTATGCCATGCTCTGACCCGGTAGTGCCGAGCGGCCATTTTAGTTCAAACATTGTTCATTCACTCCGCCTCGAGTTGAGACGTTCGTCCACTCATTCATGTAAGACTGTTTCCACTATTATATTATACTATATATTATGCTATATATATATTATACTATTATACTACTATATTCTGTGTCGTGGTATATATTTGTGTTGATGACATGCATGGAGGTAATACTTTGTCAGCTTATCTTGCTGCATTACTCTGTTTCAGGGTGTCGTCATCCTTGTCAATAAATTACCGAAACTGACATTGAGGAGTGTGTTTCTTCAATCTGTAATCAAAGAGGTCCGCAAAAACGCTATCGACTTGTCAGTTTTATAAATATATTTAAATTTCTTCCGTTACGAAACAAACATACAAAGCATAAAATGGAAACATTTAAGATTAACTTCGACCTCCGGGGGGTCTTACTATAGTATGGAGGAGTGGATTGAGCAGTGCCTATCAACAGAAAAAAAAGCACCTAAAC
>NW_011370462.1:74739-105142 GCF_000735185.1 Notothenia coriiceps
CCCCCCCCCCTCTCTCTCTCTCTCTCTCTCTCTCTCTCTGTCTCTCTCTCTGTCTCTCTCTCTCTCCCTCCCTCCCTCCCTGTGGGTCTTTGCATTTTAGTGGGCGTTGGAGCCTGCACAAAAACACAGGTTGAAGAGAGCTCAGCTGCCACTAACAGGACTTATACTAGGTGTGAAATTCAAAGTGGAAAGATTCTTGCATGTGAAAAAACGTAATGATCCATTGTGTGCAGTTTTTATCCTCATGTGTCCATCTCTATTTGTGTACAGTCTATTTTCCAGCTGCTATATTTCTTGTCTTATAGCACCTTGAAGAGGACCTGGCCCCAGTGCATGGCTCTCATTTAATATTCTTAGAGTCTGCAGAGAATTGCTAATCAATAAGCCTATCAAGCCTCTTATCTTTCAAGGTCACAGGCATCTCAAATACACCATATTTCATACCCGCATCTTCCATTTTTCATCACAGTGATTTTAATAGCATTTCTTAAATTTGAAGGTGAAGTTCACAGGACCGTGTGCCATGTAGGTAATCTGTATTCATATACTATCCCTGACTGCTAAAGTACATGGTTATCAAACATTTTGATTCTTGTGAGTGAGACACTGAAACCCGACAAATGAACCAGGGTCATTTATATTTTATTCCGATTGTAATGACTCGTGAGCTGAGAGATCCTCTTCTGAACGTTTTGATGAATATTCCACGTCAGCTGATACATCATTTCTCCCAGTAATGATTTTACCGTAGCTCCACATGAGGAAGAAAAGTGTACATCTTGCTGTTCTCCAAATTGTGACAGAGAAATATACCTGCGGAGATAGCTAGCCTACCGGAGGGATTCTTTGGTGAGAAATAGATTGATGTGAAGAGGTGTGGAGTTGAGAAGTACACGAAAAGCCTCTCGTTTTGAGTTCTCTCTTTCATCAAGCAGCAGGGGGAGCTAGTAGGCCAGAAACTGATTGGAGGAAGTTGCTTTCTTGTGAACTTGGAGCAGCAGCTGAGGGTTTCTCCTCAGTTGTGGTGTATGAGCTCTTCAACAACACAAACACAACTCCTCTTTTCTGCAGCTAAGTGCGCACAGTGTACAAAAAACTAAAACTAAATGAAAAATAAATCTATCCCAGCACATTTTTCCTTATGAAAGAATGTTGTGAGCCGGATTTACTTGCCAACAGTTTCCATCTCTCTGTACACTTACCACATTTTTTAAAATTGTTTTAAATGTGCTTTGTATAATAACCCAAATAATAGGCCGCCTCTCTGCCTCTGCCGTCACAAAACTGGGAATTCAGCAGCTGAACAATGAAGCCGAACCATTTCAGAGTGATCTCGAAAATATGCCGCCTGGAACTATGAAAAAAAAAATGGTTCGCTTTGCCAGCGAAGATAAACACCTGACTCAACGGGTGGCTTTGCCTAGACTATTGTCATGCCCGTCTTTTAAAAGGTTATTGCAATAGCCCTCATTAAAGAGCCTCAGTACAATCCGCCTCCTATAGCAAGGGGCTCACATTTGGTTTGATTCTCCTCCCTCTCTCAGTTTCACTCTGTCCAGATCTCTAATGCAAAGAGCTATGTTCATGAAATTGTGCTGTCGGTCTCCACTTTGTTCCCTTCACTTTCAAGGGTCTGAGTTTATCGTTCTTTTCTCTTTCTCAAAGACTTTCCTTGAGAAACTTGACTGAGTATAAATTATTTGTGGTCTAATGTGATTTTAATGTTGAAGGCAATCTGAGCCTTTTCAAAAAATATTCTAAAGGAGTCTTTAGGGGGGATTTGAATGCTGTTATGGAAAGTTGGTCAAATGTGTCAAGTTCAAAGAGAGCTTTTCTGTTTACAATCATTTGATGATAAGTGGTTCCTCTGAAGGTTTCTTTTTTATAGAAGCACTGGTATTAATGCAAAAATACTTAAGATCTAATGTATTGTACATTTTATAATCCATTATCATTGATTGAGGCTGCACAGAAGGCTAAAAAGGTTGTATGGAAACATCATTAAAATGTCGGGTTGTAAATGTTAGCCACACAGACCACTAAGAACATTAAACACTTTCTACAAGTAGTCAAATTATGTTTGACATCAGGGAATATTTTAAATGTTCAACGTGTACTACCGAACCACCTGTACTGAAGCAATAGGGGATAGCATTTCACTACAGTAGGTCCCTCGATCTAAATATGTAAAATTCGACCACCCTGCTACAATTCTGACAATTAGAAGGTCAAAATAAAACTGTTCATTTAATATTTGACGTCCATGAACTGGTGGACTCACAAGAGGGCATAAGACCCCTAAGAAATTGAGCCGAATCCCAAACTTCAACCTTAAGTTTTTTTTAAAACCCATGACTCAGGTTTGGGTTAAACATTTGAAGCCTAAATCTAAACTCAAATGAAAATAAGCTTGATGAGATCACCGTGACATAAGCATGTTTATTTTTCAACTTTGGAAATCTCATTCTTGAGCCACAGTTTCATGGAAACTCTAAATGTGGTGTTAAAGATAGGGCGTTTTTCAGCTAAAAGAAGGGTGAACAGATTTTCCTGTCACTTTTTTTGTGTATGGCAGGTTATGTAGCAATATCCCCCGTTTGTTTTGGTTGTGGCGTTTAAACTCACATTGTGTGAATGTACTTCGGTTATTTGCCATCTGGATCCTAAGCACCAACCATGCTCCTTAGTGGCTTTAGTTTCCGTTGCTGAACTATCCCAGAGTAGCTATTGACAACTGAGAATGGCAGCTTTATGAGCCGGGAGGTTTGTTCCTTTCTTCTTGCCGAGGTAAAGAGAAAGGAATAGATATCATAATGAGATGTGCTTCATTAAAAAGAGGGCTAATGTCTGCTCTTTAACACTGAGCCTGGGCTGCCATCAGTGTGCTGCACTGATTGCCACTGCAGCCTCAGCATCACTTAACTTCATATTAAAGCGGACTGTGCTCTGACTGCTTTGAGCTGGGGCAGGATGGAAAGAAAAGCTAGCAGATTAATGAAGGCAAAGGGACTTATTCTCCTTTCCTTCCTTAGTGAGAAGAAATGAGACATTTTAATGTCTGGAGAATAAAGAGAGAGTTCACTGAGGCTTTTGTGGAGGGAACGGTGGGCGCAAAAGGGAAGGGAATTACCGTAACCCGGGAACATCATGACTTCATGATTTCTCCTGCTGCTCTTTCACTCCATGCTATCGCATCTGTCAAAGATTTTATAATCTGAAAAATAACACCTACATTATGTCACTTAGTTAGGCATGGTTAAATATAAAAGCAATTTCCCCCATAGATAGTTGTATTGAGTGAACAGCATGTTTTACTGTATACATTGCACATATAAAACCTCCAACAGCCTTAAAAAATCAAAGGACTGAAAATTAGAAATGAGCCGGAAAGACTTCTCCGCCATAGTAAAGTGACCTTGTTCTTGGAGAAATGCCAATATTTGTTCTAGGAAATTCTCCGGAGGCTGGCTAGAACAAAAGGTAAACGTAATGAAACACCTTTCTTATCTGTAATTATTTTCTTATACACATTGAGGTAGAATTTACAAGAATCGAGAAGTATTGTCTTTCTCAATCACAGTTACCCATCGTTTCAATTTGGCTTAGTGTTTTTAGGGTGCTTTTAATACTGCTCTATTCCCTTTGTTGTTGTTTTTGATAATGCAACGATATAGTGTGTTTTATTTTTTCTATGTTTCCCCCATTAGACAGGTTTAGGTGCCAAGGATTTGTAATAATCACTGAAGTCAAACGTCTCTTAAGGAGAAATGAGACCATATCTGCTTAAATTACAATTTTACACTAAATAATTTTGTTATGAAAAACGTTTGAAACTCAAGGCTGCAAGCAAACACAACAATCCAGGGTTAACATTGCCCTTGAGCATGACAGCAGGATTAATAATCCGATCTATCTCACAGTGGTGTTTGGTTTATGACCAATGTAAAGGACAGAGGAATCATTGTAATGTAATGTAATCATTGCTGTGTACTCCTCCTGTATTGACTTTTGGCCTCCCACCGGGTGATGCTAGGAAACTATCGTTTAGCAACTTGTACCTTGAATATTGATGTTGAAGAGGTCACTGAAAAAAAAGACCAAAACGAAGGCAAATGTTTGGCTTACCAAAAAAGAACAGTTATAGCATATTCATTACGTTTTAAATTGTGACAAATGCCTTTATTTCTAAAAGCTGATGAATGTAAATCAAATGCACTTCTCATCCTTGGCTTGGGAGTTTATCAGCATAGTCTTCACATGGCTTCCCTGCTGTGAAATTCCCACAACCTTTTTCTTACAGTCAAAATGAGGCTGCTGCTCCACAGATGTTTAAGGACCCTCTCAAGTGATAGATTAAAGCAACCGTTTTAAATCAGTCCAACGTTTTTGATTGCTTTGATGATTCTGCTAACACCTCCTTCAAATCATATTATTTGGGTTGAGTTCAGACAGTTTGTGATGGTTTCATGACATATTCATGAGTGGTGAATATGGTGTCTCAGAAGGACCAGTATTAGGGCCACAACTATACAACCAATACATGCACAAGTTATTTCCAAATGAACATCTCAATGCCAATTTTTTAAAGACAATTTCCTCTTGTGTGCCGTTGTGTCCATTCTTTGGAAGATCCCCAGAAATGTTTAATAATCTACAGCTTTTCTGTTTCTTAAAAACAGATCTTGATCTCATTAAAACTTTCTGGATTACTGTAAGCACAAAAGGTAAGAAGAAAATGATTGCAACTCATTTTCTGACAACATTGTCTCCTTTTAAAGAAGGTGGCAGAATCAGAGTTAGTTCTGACAAAGGATAAAAACAATGAAATGGCTCAAATATACACATCTGAACACATTATTATATGAATATACATTTATATATGTTCAGGAGTATTCATATGTGGCTGCGTGAAAGTAAAACAGCTCAAACGTACCAATTGTTATACGTTTCTGCAAAAATATTGTGTGACTGAAAGGTCAGAAAGTAACTGAGGTCTTGAGCCAGGTTATCGCTGATGTAATGAGCTTTACTGCCCGCTGCAGCAGGTAGCACTTTGTAAAGATTGGGTCGCTGTAGGCTTTCACAGTGGTGAGCCCGCTGAAACACGGCTCAGCTGTCTCCAGATCTGTGCAAGTTGCTCTGATGTGGTCCACAAGGATGTTGACATAATGAAATGGCAATAAAGTACACACATTAACACATACAGACCCCCTGCCAAGGCTAAGCGTACACACAAGATATTAGGCTGTCTCTGACCATACATGAGGGGAGATATGATCGAAGTTTTCAAATATCTCCACAACATCTACCAAACATCATGCCCACTACAACGGGATTATAACACCAGGACTCGTGGACACTGCCTCAAGTTGAAGATACAGTACTCAAGACTGACTATCCACCATAACTTTTTCAGCCTGCGTGTGGTTGACTTGTGGAATGATCTGCCAGAAAGCGTTGTCACATCCAAGACTGTTAACTGTCTCAAGTCCCGCCTCGACTATTACTGGTCAAACATCCCTTTCACTTTGGACTATGTGACTGTTGCCAGCATCCATAGTATATAAAGAACAATGATCTACTTATTTATGAGCGACTAAAAGGCCCTAGGCCTACTACAGCCGTATCCTATTGATTGATTGATTAATATGCAGAACCAGAGAAAGAACAGAAAGGATGGGAAGGAAATAATATTCAAGAGTGAGCGAAAGAGAGATATGAAAGGACATTGGACTGACTGGAAGGATCTGTTTTTTTGTTGTGTGCCGTGCAGTTGAGAAGTCTTTCCATGCAATCTTTTTTACATTATTCTACCAATTGCTATCAAGCATGTCCTCAGGCAGCACATTGGGTTGGTTAACTACCCGACAAAGGGCATAGTATCCACACTGACAGCACAATGCTTTTGCTTTAACAATGCTGCAACAATGAATATGCTAACAGCTCTCCTTTTGGAAGAAAAAAAAAAAAGACAACAAAAAAGCTGTTCAACTGAAAAAGCAATTCCTCATGGCCCGAGCTGTGTGATAATCTGCCCTGTGGCAGAAAAAGCAATTTCTCCACAGCTTTCCCAACCAACATGTCCATAGTTTTCACACCCTCCTGACCTCACTGTACCAACAAGAGCATTCATTTCAATTTGTGTCACTTCATAACCATCTGCCATTATCAAATTCTTTATGCTGCCTTTGCTATGAGCCTAGGATTAAAGCTCTAACGACCACTCCCTGATCTCATTAGAAAGCTTGCCCAGATACACTTTTCATCCGAACCTGTCACACATTCAGACTCGCCTGTCAGCACAAATTAAGATAGACGGACCTTAAGAAAGGCTTTGTTGTTTTGCTTCAGTATTTGTTTTTTGTTTTTTGCATATGAACACTGTTTTGATTATCTCCATCATGGACCTAAATCCATTTCTCACAAATCTAGCAAGTTTATGGGTGTGTGTATGTATGTGTGTGTATTGGTTCATATTTCGTAGATAATCAGGTGCTCTGAGAAGCCATGTTGATGCAAATAATTGGTGGCTTGACCTTTTAGGCAGTTATATTCTTTCCCACCACATATGAAACAAGCCATGCATTGTCAGTAGAATAGGGACATTGCATTTATTTATGGTGCCTCTGTACTAATTTCTGCCAATGAACTAATGTAAACATACAAAATGAAGAACATTATCATAAATATGGACCCTGCAGTTTGGCTGCAAAATGTCTTGACTTTTCTCGGTTTTGATGGCTTTATATTTCTAAACAGGAAAACAAACACCTAGGAGGCATCAGCTGTGCAGGTTTTTCTGGATTATGATCAGAGTTTTAAAGTTGGTGACTCTGCAAGTGCTGAGTTAAATCCTGCAAGTGAATTGTCTTCTTGTTTGTGCATACAAAGGAAAATGTGTGTATTATGGCATCTCCTCTGACACAGTTTTAAATAATTCAGTGATTGCCATATGTAAATTATTCCATGGAACCCGCTCTTCTCAACAGGAGGAACAATTTGAAAGATTGAGCTGCTACAGGCAGTTTAAGATGAACAACAATTTCAGTGCAAGAACAATATGCAGAGGTGTTAAAATATTCAGTATAGCCCGCAAACAGTCTCTGGCTCTCCCTGGATATTGTGGACTGAAATATACAGCTGATATTGGCAAAGGAGCAACTGCACAATGCTAACTCTAAGCACTCTGATGCCTCTCTTTGCAGTAAATGCTAATATTGTCCAGTGTGATATACTTTTTCACAGAACATCTATATTGGAGAGGAATGGGGTCATAGAGTATACATCACAAATCCCCACAAACTTCCAAACACAAGAGGGTGTTTTAGTTATCTATTTTTGCTTTGCTGGGTTTTGTAATGAATCACAATTCAGAGACCTCTGCTTGAATCAATACAAAGTGCCACGCCAGCACTATCTCTGCCTTATTACAATATGGTTAGGGCCATTGGAAATGAGTTCCCTGCTAGCGTCCCACTGCTTCTTTAAAAATGCATAGGATTAAGAGGGAATGGTGTGCAGCAGTATCAATCAAGCTCAACCGAGTGAGTAAAGTGACAGAGGGGTTAGGAAATTTGACGCTCCACAGTTTCCACGGACGGTGCTTTCTGAATACTTGGTGTGTCACCAGACCCACTGTCAGTTCTGTGTGGGGAGTTGGTGGAGTGGATGATAATGGTCGGTGGGTGGCAAAGTCATTATTTAACGCTATCAGACCAGCATATTCAGTCTCAATTTGACCAAGTGTGGGCAGAAATGTACTGCAATACATGTAGAAATTTAAATGAATGCTTTTGACACGATTAAGGGGACATTATAGCAGGGTGGGTGTTCATGTTTTGTATCATGTATGAAAGGAATTTAAATTCACCCACATCTGTTTACGAGAGGGAAAAAAAAAGAAAGGTGGTGGGCTTTTCTATACGGGCTGCAGATATTTATTTTCCATGCTGTCATGACACTTTACTTGGCCAGTGGCAGAGACAGCACAACTACTCATGATGAAAGTGAAATCCCAGGTGGATTCATGTCAGTGATGTGAAAATGCTCAAATGTGCTTCCTGTGTTATCTACAGTACCAGGCCAGTTGACATCCAGCACATTACGTACTGTATGGTCGTGTTTCCCTACAGAATCAGGGCTTTGTATCTGAGAAAAAAACATAAACATTTAAACACATCTATACCACTTCATAGTCAAAGTCTACAAACATGATGACTTGAATGAAATCTGGAGCCTTTCAGGGTAGAGCAACGGATGAAAAAAACACTTTTGATTGGATGTAATGGGTTTGTACATAAACACCAGAGTTGAGCCATCACTAAAGGGAAAATAGTAAGGCAAAAAAGAAATAAACCCAACATGGCATTTATTTTGTAGGTCAATGCAATTAACATTTGATATATTTAAATTGCATCTTTAATACTAACTGCATTTTTGTGAATAGCTTATAATACAAAACAAACATTTACCATAATACATAACATTTAGAAGGTCCAAAATGTACAACAATAAAACGTTAAATATAAATAAATAAAAGTCAAAAGAGGAATTAAAATATCGTAAAAATATCATCAAAGATTAAAAAATAATAACATTCGAAAGAAACTGTCCTAAAAAAATTCTAACATTCTAATATCAAGAGGCAGCAATATGTTTGGGGGCATAACATCTGACGGCACCGGTACTTTTATGGGATTAAAGAACATTTTAAAGACAAGCAGTGGAAGACCTTTGATGAGATCTGGACGTTTCTTTGCCATGCTCCTTGGCTTAGGGATGTGCTGTCAGTGGCTCACTTGTTTTTATTTACATTTCAGGTTTAAGGCCAGGAAAATATATCCACCTTACGCATTTATTCAGCTGGGATCCTCTCTGTGAATAATCTTGACATTTACCTAAAGGTTAAAGCAGCGAAGCCCTAACCAGGGTTTAAAGACGTTCTGCCCTAGTGTCCATCTGTCTTGCATAAGAGATGCAGGGGGAAAACAATGCCATAGAAAAAGCAGACATTACAAATTAATTTTTATTCACTTTTATTCTATAAAAGACACACAAGAATATTTTCTGGGTAGAGCATGTTTTTTCCTATATGTAAAGCTACTCAGTTAATGTAGCATGTAAAGATAACGTTTAATATAATGATGAATAATGAGTTGGTGATGTCAATTCTGGAGATGGCAGACGGATTGTTATCTGAGTCACTGGAAGCAGCAACATCTTATATCACCATACGTATGGATCTCGGAAAAGTTAATGTAAATGTAACTTTTAATGATAACGTATCTCAGCACAAAACGTGTTTCCCCTACCATTGTCTTGGCGGGGCGCTGCGCCCTGCCAACGGAGCCCCGCGCCCTGCCTGAAATTCAAGGTGTTTTTGTTTTGTTTTTTAATTTAAAAAAGAAATATATATAGCACCAAATTTCAACTGAAGTAATCTATCTACGGTCACTTTTCACATTGAACATGTGCTCTTTTATTAAATAAACTAAACGCCATGTTATTTATCCAAGTGTGCAGGTTTCAGTGTCCACTGCTTTGCGTGAATACGCAAAGCAGTGGACACTGAAACCTGCACACTTGGATAAATAACATGGCGTTTAGTTTATTTAATAAAAGAGCACATGTTCAATGTGAAAAGTGACCGTAGATAGATTACTTCAGTTGAAATTTCGTGCTATAGCCTATATATATATTTTTTAAATAAAACTAAAACAAAAAAACACCTTGAATTTCAGGCAGGGCGCGGGGCTCCGTTGGCAGGGCGCAGCGCCCCGCCAAGACAATGGTAGGGGAAACACTGAATTATATTCATGAGGCCCACTGGATGAGTACAAATGACTTTGGCAATCCCCAGTAGGCTCCCACCAGATAGTGCTTATTAGCAAATGGTGGATTGCTACGCTAATAGGGTGACAGTGGTAATGTTGTTTGCTTACTATCTGAACTAGCAGCCAGGTCAAAAAATACACATTGCAATGAGAAAGTGAATAGACAAATGTGAATGATTTGAAAAAGGAGCATCTCACATGCACCTCTGTTGGATAAAGTTGCTCTTTAGACAACATATAGTGTTGACTTTGACTTCAAACAGATACAAAGTTTTGTTTGCACATTTTTCTTGATGTTCCTTGGTTCGTTTCAACCGAAAAATAAGAAAAAATACATAACTTAGTTACTATAACCTCTGATCTCTGTAAGGAAGTCTTTGTAGTTCTGTACTCTTTGTTAATTGGAGCGTGTGAATCAATGCTCTCTCTTGGAGTATTTTAGGCGTGTGTGCCTCGTGGTCAATTGTGATGTTATATTAAACATGTGAAAGAAGTATCATGTGAAAATCTCTTCTGAAGATGGCCTTTGAAGATTCCTACAGATAAGCCTTCGAAGGCACATTCTTCAGAGGAGGCGACTAAAGGCAAATAGATCAGTAATCAACTTATGTAAGCTTGGAAATAAAGCCATTTAATTATACATTACGGTAACCATGCAGTAATTACACTTTATTGTTGTAGCAATTTACAGTTATTTTGCCTACATTGATGTTTTCTAGGATAAACATTCATATATTTTTTTTCTTATGTTCTCTTGTCAAATAAATATCTGTACATACAAAAAATAGGCTAATTAAGCAGTAAGAAAACAAATGCCGACATTAGGCATTCTTTGGCCAGCAAATGCTCTTGATTCCATACATCAGACTAAATAAAGTGGCCCTTGCCGACACACTGTTAAAGGATTTTCTCTTTGTTAGGTCTTTAGATAAGAATGTTTGAGACAAATGTCTATTAAAATTCATTAAATTGAACAACATTTCACTCAATGCACAAACAACAGTGGACATAAGATTCAAACTAGCATGTGGTTTGTTTCAATCAAACGTAGTTTTTATTTTGAGTTGGTTAATTTAGGCAGGAGTAAAAGCTGCCAAATGAACTTTTTTATTGGACTAAAACTACTAAGGAAATAGCAAATCAAAATTGTTCTTAATACAGTCCAAATAATCCCAACTCTATGCAAGTATCCTGAGGAATCCATCAATGGATTCTAACTAAGCAGCTGTTATTTCAAAAGCTGTTAATCAAAACGATTTCCTTTTGTGGAAATCAAATACAATATCTCTGGACTATATTGAAGAAATCCTGGGTGTTTCTCAATGTCTAGGAAGGCTGCTCCAGAGCCACTATTTCAAGCATACTACGTCATCGAGTGCCGCCGAAGGACTGTTCCAATGTCCAGCATACTTGGAATTCTACCGAGGCCGGCGTACTTCGTAGCGAGAAATTTCGAGGCACATGTGTAGACTCCGCGGTCTTAAAATCCCCACAATGCTTTGCGCACGGACCAATTTCCAAATCTTTGGCGGAAATCACGCTCCATTTAAGGCGGGGCCTCGCATATGACGCACACCTGCACACCTGTTAGCCTGTTCCACAATTCTTCGTTTTCCGAGGCTAGGAAGGATTCTTGCCTCGCTTCTGAAGCAAGTGACTCGGAAGACATGTGCTACCAAGCAAGCGTCCTCGACATTGAGAAACACCCCCTGTACTAGTACTACAAGATCACTGGTAATGCAGTAAAAAAAACTGTGAAACCTTACTGACCAAATTACATTGAGTATTACTGTTTTCTTTCTTAATTAACTTACACAGTGGATTTACTGAGAAATTAAGTACTTTCAGAAGGTATGGAAAATATATTGGATATAAGTTTCACATCAAAGTTATACTGTATAGTTTTGTTGTACTAATGTTCTGTTTGTCAGGAATTATAGACGTACTGTACATGCAGATTGTCTAGTTCAACGTTTTTCTAACAGGCGCACTGAGGTTTATTTAGTTTTAAAAGGTCTCCTATTATACTATTTTTAGGCATAATATTGTATGTCTCAGATATATAAAAAAAACATGTCTATCAAGTGTTTTTCTCAAAATACCAAACAGATCACCCATTCTAGCCATGCCTCATACCCCGCTGATTCTGGCTCAAATGCTTTTTCCCTTGCCACAAGGTGAGTACCTTTTTATATCCTGCTTTTTTACACATACTCTGGCCGTCTCTCAATCGCGAGGATACTGGCTTGGTAGTCGCATACTTCAAAGTCACTTCCTTCAGAAACGAAGCAAGTATACTTCCAAGCCACGGCTTCGAAAAACAAAGAAGAATGGAACAGGCTAACAAGTGTGCCACTCTTTCTAACGGTTTCAACATAAACTGTACAGAAAATAAATACCTCACGATGTCTATCTAATTATGAACTTGCTTTACTTTCACGGAACACATTTTTGGTGATAACAAATGCAACAAAGTAACATATTTACCAACACATGTTCTACGCCACTACATACTTACATTTAAATGTGTGCTGTGCTGCGTCGGTTCAGCCATTCTCCACAAAGGTTTTTGAAATTGGTCTGTGCGCAAAGCATTGTGGGGATTTGAAGGACGCGAAGTCTACCCATGTGCAGCCTCGAAATTACCCCCAAACCAAGGACGTGGCCTCGGTGGAATTCCAAGTATGCTGGAGATTGGAACAGTCCTTCGGCAGCACTCGATGACGTAGTATCCTTGAAATATTGGCTTGGAAGCCAGTTTCCTCGCGATTGAGAAACGGCCACAGTTTGCTTTCCTTTAAGACAATTAAACAGGTACAAAGTTTTTTAAAAAACCTAAAGAATACAAGGAGTGGACAAAAACTATAAGGACCGAATAAACGTTGTTAAATGAAATATTGAACACAAATGAACCCGTCGATATTAAACGTAAAAGAAAATGAACGTTTTGAAACGACGGTTGTTTTTGGTAAAATAACTCACAAAAAAGTTAATTCCCCTTTTGTTAACTGTTATACTTTTTGTATTTTGAAAGAGGAAAATCACAATAAAATGTGTTCCCTTTGAATCGAACTGGAAAATATAATTCTCTCATTTTAATGTTAATTTTATTTTTTTAATTTGTAAAATTGTTAAATTTCCTTTTGAAAAAAGTCCTCGCCTTTGGGTTAAAAGTCATCCCCTTTTATAAACAAAATATTTTTTTAAAAGACCGAAAATAAAAGTTTTTTCCTATCAAAAGAAAGTCTTGTTTTCCGAGAACTGGTGACAGACGGACAGAAGGAAAAATTATTTTGTTGTCCCTTTTCAACGAAAAAAGGTCTTCGTCCCCTGGACACAAAATTGACTTTTCGTTGACTTGAGGACCTAAGACCAAAAAGGCCTTGAGATCCTTAACTGAATTTTTTTCCCTGGACCGTTGAAGTTAACCAAAAAATGTCTTTCGAACTTAAGTTTTTCAACAAACGCCCCAAAAAGTTGAAAATGAACCAAATTTCGATTGACTTAATCTTGATTGTCAACAAAATACAGGATAACATCCCGTACTGATGACGAATAAAAATGGACACTTATTGACGGGTAACACTGACAAGTATCAGACAACCACAAATGTACAAAATTAAATGAATGTAAAATGAATTTTAATACTTTTTGTCGAGTCACAGAGACAATAAACAATGAATACGTACCAAAAAACCGGTTTTTACGATACGAAGACAATCGACTTTTCCGGTTTTACATAGAATACAGATGTTGACTTATCTCCTACCTTTAAGTCCGAGGTTACCTCTACAACAAAAATCTTACAATTATTGTATATGGGGGGGGGGGGGGGGGGGGGGGGGAATATATGTAGCGTTTATACTAGTTTCATAAAATAAATAAACATCCTTTTTTGAGAACGAGTTACTTTATGTTATATACGGATGTTTTAAGGGGGTTCCCTGTTAACTATCCCTTTAACAGGAGAAAAGGATACCAGAAGTGTTCACCGGCCCGGACAACCCTAATTTTTTATTAGGACTTCGCAAAGTTGTACATTACTTCGACATTTAGTCACTGCAGTCGAAAGATTAGGGAGACACAAAGGTCCGCCAAAGGCTGTCACCTGAGACTCGATGTACGTAAGTGCTGGGCCGGAGCCGGGCACAAAGAGACGAGATTTCTTATCGGAGGGGAGTACAGGTGGACGCCTGCAGGGAGAGTTTTGAACGTCTCTGGAGGCTGTTCTATCGCTTCCTAGAAACCGCTCCGACCTGTGGCTCTCAGAGACGTACGCGCGCGACTTGGACCGGCGCGACACCGGTGATGTAGTAGCTCCCTCTCGCTCGTCCACAACCCCTCCTTAGTCGACCCAAGCTGACCAGTTCGCGGCAGACGGTCTCCCCCTCCAGCTGTCGCTGTCCTGGCCCCCTGCCTGACAGGAACTTCCCAACCCAGGTTGATATCTTTTGTTTTGTTTCTTGGTACTTCTTTGTCCAGTCATCCTCGTATATCCCCTTTTCCCCCTCTCCGACATGTAAAGTTTCTGTTGCTTTCTTTTAGTATACCAACGGGTGTTTACGTCAGTACTTTAATGAGTTTTTTTTCCGAACCTCAATGTACTTATTTGATGATAAATAATATAATAAATTTACATAGAAGATCAAATAAGAGGTCTTAGCCTAATACAAGTATTTATATAAACAAACATATAAAAAAAAAGAAACAAAACGTTGTGAAATAGTGAATTGGAGACAGGGCTCATACAGACATAAGTATAAAAAAGAAATTATGTAATAACAATAAAAATAACTTAAGAAGTAACTTGACAAGTTCTTTTGGTTAAGGGGTTCAATATTTATTGTCAAAAGGACTAAGACTAATTGTCACGTCTAGAGACTTCAGGAGGTCAGCTTTTTACTCGTCTTCTTTTGTCTTGTTTACACGCATGTTAGTCTTATTGTAAATTTTTTTTTTTCTAATAGATCGACGTTTACAGGGCAAGTGGTGTCGCTGTGTTTTGTAATCTAAAGAAAAAAACAATATGCAGAAAAATTAAGTAATATCACATTGTATTAGCTACGTAAAAGTAAAACATCATAGACAATGTGATTAAGGTGAGAAAAAAATGAGGGAGGGAGGTACGGGTGTGACCCCGTTTTTGGTTTGGTTTTTAACGAAAGTTCTATTGAATTTGTAGTTTCGGTACGTTTTCTTTGTATCTTTCCTTTTCCCTTTCTTTTTCTAGTTTTATTTTGTCTTTGTTTATTAATATTGTTACGGTCGCTGTATCCGCGGAAAGTGTGGCGCTTAATGAAAAAGGGCAAATCAAGGCTATTCAGGACGGCTAAAACGGCAAGTGTGGTTTTTTCTCATGAACTCAAGTATTCTTGAAAATGGGTGAAAAATCAACGAGACGATCCTCGTCCCACATAAAGGACCCCTCTATTTTTCGAGTTAAAGACTAATGACTATTGCTGACCATTACTTGACACAGGGAAAGAGCGAAGGACGTCCAGTGAGACCACCTTCTTGAATGGCCGCACTTCGAACGGACTCTCTCTGACCGATCTGCCAAGTCGGTACACGCGAGACGTCTCATCCGACTCCGTCTTCTGACTGCGGAAAGACCTGCGACTCTGGACCCCTCTCTAGGACCGTCCGGCTTCGACCTGTCTACTGGCTGTCCTCCTGTAGGTGTATGTCATAAAATAAAAAAACATTTCGTGGAGACCGGGTGAAAACTCTTCGGACTAAAGATGAGATTATATAAACTATCGAAAACACAAAATACGTGTTATGTGTGTCGTGTGTTTTTTTACACTTATCCAAATAAGAAAAAACAATGAAAAAAAATTCTTTTTTCTTAGTACCCTCTTTTACCGTTTGTAACTGAGTCTCCCGAGTTTACTAAACGATTTTAGTTCGACAAAGTTAGGTACACTACATTTTACCCCTGACTTTACGTTATTTAATTTCCAAACGTTAATCGACCCGTTCATTTCCAAAATTTAAAAGAAAAAGAAACCACAGCGGGAAATTTGGTGTCCTGACTCCTACGTTATTTAACCGGTTTTTGAAGGATCGATTTCGAACTTAAACACCCTACCAGGCTAACCTTTTGTACCAAAAGCGAAAAGTAAAAATGCTATAAATACTCTTGTTGTTCTGTGTTTTAAATCCCCATTTCCTACTCGATCCATCCTTTTTAGTTAGTGCCTTTTCGTTTTCCCTAAAAGCTACATTTAACCGTTTCATTGTTTTTAATATTACGTCGTTTCGGGAGCAATGTAGGGGGAAAACTAATAACGTACTCACGTAGAAACGTTACGAGCACACCGCAGTTGCCCAGTTCTCACTCCATTTCCTTGCGTCTGTCCTTAGTTCCATAAGATTTACACGGACAGGAGTTTCGATTTAAATCGGAACACCGCTTCCTTGTGGTACCTCCACTTTTATTACAGACGAGAAGTGGTCTCTCTACTCTTTATTATCTGTTCATCGTGTATTTTCACCTTATTATGGTCCTAATCGTCACGGAGTGTCCGAAGCAGGCCGACGAGATAATAAATGTTCAGTCACACGAGACTCCGGACGTCGGCTTCTATTATGAAACCGAAGCCGGTCGTTTCAGGTAGTTCAAGTCGCTCTTTTGAAGCAGTCTTCGCTGCGTGTAGTTAGAGGGAAGGAACGCAGCTTATACATGTTCCTTACCTTGTCCACAACGTTCACATACGCAGTAATACTCGTCTACTGGCGGAATCTACGATCGCGATAAGAGTTTAGGTGTCTAAAGGCCTTTAACGAAGGCGACGGCGTTTCGTAACACGGGACTGTAAAATACTGCGCCTCCNCTTCAAACAGGTTCCCTCCACTGGTTTCAACCAAGCACTAAATTTGATGTTTTCCAACCAAATACGGTTGAACTTACACTTCCCCATATTTATTTGTAAGTAGATTTGAAGATACATGAGTTTCTGACTGGCGCTAGCTGAAGCTTGGTTGCTAGGTTACTAGCTGGGTGTTCTCCAATAAGGGGACGGGGGAGACAAAGTTAATGATTACTGGTTTCATGTTGATTTAATTCAACACAAATTGTTGGGGGGAACTGAAAAGCTCTTACCATACTGGTTCAGTGTTTCCCCTACAATTGTCTTGGCGGGGCTCTGCTCCCCCCCCCCCCCCACACACACACACGAATGCACACACTCACAATCAGAGACAAGAGCGGAGGAAAGGAGGAGAACAACAAAGTGTAAAAAAGTCAAACAAATCTGCTTTATTGCCCCGAGCTCTGTTGTTTCCTCGCTTCTGAGCTGAAACTTCATTAATGATTTTAATGATTTTTTAATGCACTAATTGAACATAAGCATAAATTAGTAGTGAAAACAAAAACATAGGCACGGCGGCCTCAGAATGTGTGTTATACTGACATCCACATGACTAGGGATGGGTATCGTTAAGGTTTTAACNTATCTCGCGTTTCTGTGGGTCCAGGTAGTGTTGTAGATGGTGTGTGTGCTGTGTGTGGTGTGTGTGTGTGTGTGTGTGTGTGTGTGTGTGTTGGTGTGGCGTGTGTTTGTGTTGTGCCTGTGTGTGCTGTGTGTGTGGCGTGCGTGCGTGCGTGCGTGCGTGTGTGCCGTGCGTGTGTGTGATATGGGATGGGTGGTGTGTAATCGTAAAGGTTCTTAACGGTAAGCTAGTTACTTTTATCGATACCGCTTATCGATCCGGTGCTTTAACGATACTTTTATCGTTTTTTTTGTAGAAAAAAATAAGGTAAACTAACTAAACAAATTGTGAACAAAACTAACATTGCTTTTTATTTGAATTAAATACATAATATTTCACATCAAAAGAAACAACAATGTTATAACAAATCGTATTAAATAATCTGATAGAACTGTAAACAGAATAGCTGAAACTTTAACAAAATAAATAACTCAGTTACCTCTAATCATCAACCCATGTTTGTATAATTGAGTTAACTCCGTGTGTCGCTGCTAGCATTCATAACACCTGACGGGGAAACGTTACTCGTGGGTGGGGGGGGCTACAGCGCTACCAGAAAGACAGTCGAACCCGGTGCATTTCTCCGTCTGAATGTGGTGCACTTTTGCTAAATGTTTAGACAAATTGCTCCTGTTACCGGCGCCCTTACATGCTAAACTCTTATTGCACTAACGAGCATCGAGACGGGTAAAGTTTAACCACACCTCGGAGCGCGTTCTCTCTGCCATCTCCTCCGTGTGTGTGTGTNTCGCCGCGCCTCGCTCTCAAGGCTGCGGGCGTCTTTGTCCCACGAGATTTCAACGTCTCATGTGAGCAAGCCTCCAGAGCAAGTCGGACAAAATGACTAACCATCATGCAACGCACGAGCAAGACGTTGATCGAAATTGCGCAGGTCTGCGCAGGTCTCGCTTGTCTCAAACAAGCCTAGTAGTAGCTGCGTGTGTGTAAACTGCCCCGCCCCCTCGCAAGCAAGCGGGGATTGGAAAGATCTAAAATACTAAAAATAATCATAGACGCATTTTGCTGTCTTTTTGCATATTAGAAACGGAGTTGGCGACACTAAAACTGCAATATAATGTTTGTGTAGCAATAATACATATGACAGATATGTTTTACATGTCTCTCTCCAGTACCGACCGATAACGTTAGAGCTTAATGGTACCACGGTCTTTAATAATTCAGCCCTGGGGGCCCGTTTAATACCGGGGCTTGGTACCCATCCCTACACATGACTGGCTCGGCGGCCACAGGTTGTTTATCCTTGACAGTCACACAGTGGGCACACACTGAGAGAGTCTTTTCATATTCAGCAAATGTGTACACGCTTCACTGCAGACCTCAAGAAGAAAAAATACTTTAATTAATTCACGGCAAAACTTACTTTACTTACTAATTTACTCGCGTTAAAAAATGCACTCCCTATTCCATTGTCATGAAGGTGGAATCTAACTATATCCAGAATAACTTTGATTGGATCCAGGCTATAAACATGTTTATTTCTGCTGTAAAGTTGGGCATTTTAACATGGGGGTCTATGGGAATTGCTCCTTTCTGCATCCATCCCCTGTTGGCCACTAGAGGAACTGCAGTTTGTGGCACTTCCATCTGGGCTTCCCAGCTCTGCGCTATAACGCGCTGATTGGCTGTTGGTTGGCCAGACGTGCATGTGGGTGGGCCCAGGCCCACCCGGGCCCACCCACAGCTACGCCACTTTTTCAGAGACTTAAAACAGTGTTTGTACCATATTTGCATGAAAAATGACGTATTGATTCATTTATGGCAATTATTTTTCAAGAGCCCAGTCTGCTCTGATTGGTTAGATGGCCAGAACTGTTATGATTGGTAAACCGCTTAGAGGTGTCCCGGGTGTCCCCCTTATGCTGATAACGCAAACGGACCGCAATCGTTATCAAAAAAGTCTTCCGCCCACACGCAACAGGCACCAGAAACGTGTCCGTTCGCACGAGACCGCTCGAAAACGTTGGAGACGCTGTAGTACATATGCCAGGCCTGTAAGTGGCGCTGTACTCCTGCCACTAAAGCAGCGAAGAAGACTTCCCGCGCATGGTTGCCATGGTTGCCATGGTTGCCCTTCTGTTTATTCTCCGCTGTGGAAGCTCTGGCTCTTTTTCTCCCTCCCTGAGGCAAGCGTTTGCTCCTGTTGTAATTCTCTCCGGTTAGTCCACCAGCAGATGACAAACACCCAAGGGACGAGGGGACCGTGCAGCAGAGTTTCAGTTAGATTTGTTTTGCCGGTCAACATGCCCGTTAAAGTTTAAATCTTCCGGACAAACAGAGGGGGGAGAAACAGAACATTTACATGCACAAAATCTATAAAACACACAACAGGCAAGGGAAAACCCCCAAAATAGCATTATAGGGCCTTTTTTAAACATTATAGAAACATCATCATTTTTAGCATCGTGTTTGTCTAAATTGTGGAACTTTTACTTCTGTATAATCTGGTTTAAAAAAAAAAAGAGCTCAGATGGTTGCTTAAAGTCTATGAAAAAATATGACATTTATAAATATCCTGGTGCATCATTAAACATCTAAAAATAGTTTGTCCCACCCTTTTAATCTTCCTTTTTCATTTCAGAACATGTCAGGGCATGTAAAGGCATGCTGGAACATGTCCCTCCTGGCAGATCTTGTTTGGAGAATAAATTATAAATCTGTATAATTTAATGTGTATTTGACTCTGAGGTACACTCCCCTCCTTTTGATTTCCATCAGTTGTATCTGAATGAAAGCCGTAGATGTGGCGGTCCGCTGCGTGGTGCGATGGAAGGCAGAGCGCTGCGATAATAGTCTTGGTGTTGGAGGAGAGGATTGACTAAATTATGCATTTGCTCTAAAGATAGCTGAGCTCCCTCGCTGTGGTGCATAATGAAATATTACCCACTTTCTTTCTGCATATTTATGCCCCAGCAGCTCCTACATTTGTGCAAGGGGCTGTTTTCAGATTTAGTTTGAGAAGCCTTTGTCAGAGTGGATTATTAAATGTGTATGCATGGACCTAAAAAGATCTCCTGCTGCGGTCACCATGCAGTTTCTACATTGGAGAGAATTAGTAATAACTATCCATGTTCATACATGTTTAATAATAATCAGAAAACGTGTCTTTATTTAAAAGAATATATGAACTAGCTTACATCTAGAATGTGAACATGTCTTTTGTTGGGCTGTGCCAAGTATTTTTAAGTTTGCTGCATAATATATGGTACAGCCTTACAAGTTGTTTTTTTAAAACTGTATTTCTGCCCAGTTGCATATAATTATCAGGTTATACTCATAATACTAGTATTATACCATTTTAAAAATCATAAATCGTTTATTTGTCCCACAGTTGGGACATTTACAGAGTCACAAGAGCAAAGTGACGGCCAACAAATAAATACAAATAAATGAATTAACATAAAAAGACGTAAACAATCAAAAAAAGATATTATTATTACTACAATATTAACATTTAATTATCCATATAAAATGTCTCATCAGCCACTTAGATCAATTATCTCCGCTCATAATAATAAAAGAAGATATTAAATATATTTAACGCTTTTTCAAAGAGGCTTTACATTGAAACTAAACGTTTCTAAAAGCATTCCATCCCATTTCTTTCATTTCCCCCCTCTACTTCTCCTCTCTTCTCTTCCCTCCTTTTTTCTCTGATGTACATCTACTGTGCATATTGATAATGTTTTGAATGAAGTGGTATACATGTTCCTCTGCGTGTGTGTCAGGCTGTACTGCCTGAAGATCTACGGCCTCTCGTCTCTCTGGAGGCTCTTCAGGGGGAAGAAGTGGAACGTCCTGCGGCAGAGGGTGGACTCCTGCTCCTACGACCTGGACCAGGTAACCTCCAGTGATAAGGCCTTTCACCTAAACATAGACCAACGTTTGCAAATACTCCATTACAAGTAAAAGTCCTGAATTCTAAATGTTTTGCTTAGATAAAACAATAAAGGTATTACCAGCCAATAATACTGGAAGTACCAGAAGTCAGGTAGCTTGTGATTTTACCAAGGGATTATAAAATGTAGTTCAACGTATATAATCATACGTAAAATATAAGCACAATGTAATTAAAGTATAAAATAAAAGTACTCATGCAATTACAAAATATTATATTATTCTGTTTTAACCTCCAGTGTATACATTTGAGCGCTTTAATGTTGTTTTTCGTCAAATTGAAGCCAATTTTAGACACTTTGAATATGACATGGTTCATAAGTCAATGATGTTTAATGCATGCGTCTTTTCAAAGGATTGAGATTTTAACAACAGGCTGTTTCTGTGTATCACTGTGAGGCTGTGAAACATGCAGATAAAAGCAACTTAGCTTAGAAGATCCTCAAAAGAGGATGAGAGGATGACAGGCCTGAAAAGGAGTTTAGTTTAGAAGGATAATTATTACCCATTAGGATTTGCATTTGGTGACAAGTTCACACTTTAATTGTGCAATTTGCCTTTTTGGGTTCATTTTTTAGACACATTCAAGTCCCAGAAGTCATCACGCAAAGAAATAAAACCAGCACCAACACACACGCACACACACGCACACACACATTGTCATCAGCACAGAGGCACAGATGTTTACTGTGAGTGTGTTTGTGTGTTATCGTTGCTTCAGCTCTTCATTGGGACCCTGCTGTTCACCGTGCTGCTGTTCCTGCTGCCCACCACAGCGCTCTACTACCTGGTCTTCACTCTGGTAAGACGAGTCACACGTAAACACACTCCTGCAAGAAATTCACTTCTGCGCTCACCGGGGTGCAGACCTCTGAAACACAGCGAACCTCTACAGCTGTAGACCACAATCTAGAAAAAGCTGTGAATCATGAAACCCTCTTGTGAGTTTAAGTAAGCACAGTAATTAGAAAACTGCTGATATTGTGATATGAGAATAGATATTGCCTTAGATTTTGAATATCGTTATATCTTAAGGTTTGTCTTTCCTGGTTTTAATGGCTGCTTTACCGTAAAGTCAATAAATGCTAATTTATTTTGTTCAAACTGACAAATTCTTCCATGGAAATTTCCTCAACATTTCCCGATAATAAGCCCCAGATGTTCTTCCCTTGGAATGATTAGACATTTTAAAACACTCCTACATTCGGTTTCAAAACCTTCTGCACCCTGACCAGGAATGAAACTGGTAGAGAAATACTGAACCATTTTTATTAGATGATTTATTTAGTTACTGACCTAAAAGGAGTTAGTAAGTATGGATTCAGCCAAAAGAAACTGCATTAAGTTTTAAAATCTCAAATTGTTTCTTACCCTCCTTAATTTAAACATGAAATACATTATTTCATATATCCTGTGGATTGAATCTAACCTATGTCTCACTATTAGAATCCCTTAAAGCTAACTAACATTATGCTGACTCCAGTTTCTGTGAAGCCATATATAAACCTAACTGCCTTGGTCTGCAGAGGATGTGATTGATGGCTGATCAATCATGAAATGTCTGCCTACATTTGTTCAAAGCTGTTCAAATAATAGCTTATTGTATTGGATTACCCACAACACTCAGTAGTCCATTCACACTTTTGTTCAATGAAGTGACTCCAGCCCTGATTCTTTCTAGTAGGGTGGGTTTGTTTGTAACACCTGTGTGCCCCTGTGTTGTGCAGTTGCGGCTGGTGGTGGTGCTGTTCCAGGGCGTGCTCCACCTCAGTGTGGACTTCATCAACTCCTTCCCTCTGTTCGCTGTGGCGCTCCGCATCACGCGCTCCTACAGACTAGCGGGTACGTTACCTTTCGTCATGGATCACTTCATTTGTGTAAAACTGCTCAATCAAAGTAAACATGATGGAAGTGCTTTGCTTTTTAAGATAACACTACAGATTCTTCCTACTGACTCGAGGATCTGAAACGTCCCTTATTTAGGAGGAACACCTGCACAGCTTCCCTTTTTATTTAATGTGTTACGCCTTAAGTAAGCTCTGTGGTTAACACAAGCCTGAGAGATTTTTACTTTTTTTCTTTACCACATAAAATATGCCAGTAAATTAAATCAAAGAATTCCCTGTCATTCAATACCACATTTCAATACCTAAAGATGAAATCCATTAGTGAGCCAATTAGCATTCAGCAAGTACCTAGCTCTAATAATGCTAATGTCTGAGAAAAATAAAGCTATTTTTTTTTTTTTTTAACATTCAAGCTTGCAAACATGTCAGAGTAGAGGCACAAAATACAAATATGAAACATGAAAATGGCTAAAATATGTTCTCTTAAACATTTTGATGTGGCTTCTTTGACTAGCGATGTTATAAAAAATTATTTAAAAAAAGGTTATTAATTTATTAAGATTACCTGATTGTACAAATTGTGTAAATATCATAATAAAATCCAATATCCAATTGATAAATCCCATTGTTTTATTTAGGGAACCAGGGCGATGCTAAATTCAGGGTTCTGCTACAAAAACATGTCATCCCTGCTCCACTCTTTTTAATGTGTGAACATCTAATGAATTCATGTCGAAGCGATCGAGGAATGATTGGACTGACAGAACTATGACAACATGATGCATTATCAGCAGGTTGTTAAATCCTGATAGCAAAGAGATTTATGGGTGGATGAGTGTATAGATGATTCTGGACTCTTATCGATGTTCTTCACAGAGGGTGTAAAGTTCAAGGTGCTGTGTGAAGAGCCTGGGACGGCCCTGCACCTGCTGATGGAGGTAAGAGGCCACATTTTGTTTCCTTTTTTAAAGATCGAATTCCCTTTCCCCTTGATTTCTTTGCTATCTAAAGTATTTTCCTTTGTGTCTATTCGGAGGCTTCTAATAATGGAGTAAATTATCTGGATTGTTGTCTGTTTAGTAAAGGATTTAGAACGTTTTAACCTGATAATACAGTACAATTGATGTGAGTTTTTTAAGATATCGAGCTGTTGTGTTTCCCTCCTCAGATTAACCCTCTGAAGAGCAGCACGGTGGTTCAGTTGTACCGCACGCCGACGTACAGCTGTTACCCCAAAGACTCGTGGGCGGCCCTGGCCAAGAAACTGTTTGTTGGGGAGCTGATTTATCCCTGGAGACATAAAACCACCAAAACCGACTGAGGGGATGAGGGAACAACAGAAAGGGAAGTGACTGATTACATAATGAGATGGAAGGAAAGAGGGGGAAAGGTGAAACAAGATGGAAAGGTAAAAATAAATGTGAGTTGTGCTGCTTTCATGTTAAATTGGAAGAAAGTTACAGAAAGTGTGTGTTAGCAAGAAACTGCCAGTTCAGCACACTTGGTCAGGTTGAAGAAGAAGAAGAAGAAGAAGAAGAAGAAAAATGTTTCTGAGCACAGAGAACAAGGCGGTGTAAGCCATCAAACTTAAAAACCAGCAAGTAGTCACGTCCTGCTGCTGTAAGAACTGTGATCATAAGATGACTTTCACTACACGGGGAAAATACTTTTATTTTCCATCATTTTAGGATTTGATTTAGGGTCAGCTGTTTTCTTTTGTCGTAGAGGCCATCAATTAGTAATAATATGAGTATTTAAACCCCTGTATTAAATGTATAAGCATAATGTTTCCCACAAAGAAAAACGCCACTAAAGGACCAAAGCTATTTGTGTGGTGTGGTTTAAGTGTGCGACAGAAAGATGAATTACTAATCCTTAGATAAGACTTAATAGAAAAAAAACTAATTAGAAAAAAACATGCAGATGACAGTACATTGCTTGGCTTTTGTGCTGGTGAACCTGCTTCTTAAATGTAATGTCCATTTCAAGTGCCATAAGCAAATAACCCATAGTGATGCACCACTCACTATCACACACATGAAGTACAAGCTGTTTTTCCCACTCCATGGTCTTTCCTGTAAAACCTACCTAGTTTAAAGTTGTTTTGCAGAGGGAACCAGGACAAAAATAAAACCCTCCCTACAACACTCCTTAGTCATGAAATACCAGAATGTAAACATTTGAGTTGTTGTACCCATGATTTTTACTCCAGCACCAGCCTCTAAGCACCATTGAAGCTTTTGGAGTAAGTAAAGTGAGACTGACTTTTATTGAACTGCAACGAATGGACATCGCTTACTCTAATGAGATATTACCAACACATGTCGCAACAGTAACTCAAGTAAAAAAAGAGTCATCAAACCAGACTCCATATTTAATGCGACAGCAGTAACCACAGGTTTCTTTTTAAAGTCTGCAACATAGAGGCGGGATTCCACTCAGTAATCAGGTATTTATGCTTTAACTGCACTGATCATATAGATTTTATATAATTAAATTATTAGCAAAAGTCTACCTAAATGATACTAACTGGAAAAACTGATTTATATTTTCTTTTGAATACTTTGTGTTTTGATGTATAAGAGTGTAGTCTAAAAGAATGATTAGTGTTTTATGTGTTCATTTGTTGCCATATTTCGCAGTTATGGAGGCAGTTACTGTTCTGTTATGGTACGAAGCAAATCTTCATTCTGCTCAGGGTGAATTTGTCAGCCTTTGTCTTATTTCTAATATATGTGCCTATTCATGTCATTTGTAATGAAATGTTGTGTCATTCTTTGTAACAATCCATCTCTGATTCAAATGAAACTAACCAACAGTTTAGAGTGAGGTTTGATGTCGGCCTTGTTCTGCACAAACTGTAGGTGAACGATACATAAGCTGTTGAAAGTTAAACATTTTTCCACTTTTTATAAAGCTAGGCAATGAAATGTCCTCTGCCTGCAGTCTTAGTGCTGAATTAGAATTCAAAACAAATGTTCACTCTTTAATGTGAATTATTTCTGTACTTTAGCGTCTTTTGAACCAATTTGTCTAAATGTGCATTCTTGTTTTTGTAACCTCTTATTTGATCTGTACTAAATGTTCCATTGCCATTTAATAAAATCCATGCGTATTTGATATACTGGTGTCTCTTCTTTTCAGATGAGGCTTATCTTTTCATAAACAGCTTATAAAATAATTGGTATAGAAATGATGACAGTCTTACTTGATTTAATCTAATCTGTAATGTCAATAAGAGACTAACCCCAGAGCTGCTCTATTCATATATTTTAATAAGAATTTTTGTGCCTAGATTTGATGAGATTTATATATACAGCATGTGCTGCTGCAGCACACATATCCAGTCTTACTGTAATCCTGAGATTGCTCTTTTCTATTCAGATTATTATCATTATAAATCCAAACTATTCCATAGATCATAGGAGCTGTGTCTAAATGCTTTTTCTGACAATCAAACAAATGTAAAAATATAGTTCCGGTAGGACTGATGATGAAAATCCTACATTAAATCGTTAAGGAGAAAGTGCATTTTGAAACTTATTTTTCCTTTATCACTAGCTAAACATGCCTCGTGTGTTGATTTACGATGTTTTGTTCAGTTATTTATGTAATGATTTAATGACTTCTAATGGTGTTTAATGTTTCATCTGTAATACTTTATATGCTATTCTCATGATGGGCCATAAAATGCATTTAAGGGGGGGGGAAATACTCTGAAACTGGTCTTTATGCGCTTAATTTTCACAGCATGTGATTAATGGGGTTTAATCAAAAATGTTGTCAAAATCACTTATTTTAAGCAAATCTTTATTTTTTGCAAATAAAATAGCAACAACAGTAGAAAACTAACAATAGAATTAGGTTACAGATTTGGATAATTCTGAATATTATAAATATATATAAATGTCTATGTGCAAGTCCAAAGTAGGTAAATGTAATTGTTAAAGGCTCTTATATAGGGGTCAATATTTGGTTGTGCAGTCTGATGGCTACTTTTAGAGTTCATTATTATATTGGAGGATATTCAAATAGTATAATGGTCCAATCACTTCAACCTAATCAATCGATCCCCCGACCCCCTTCTTATTTGCTTATTTTCAAGGGCATGTACAGTCAATCTATAATACACCTTCTACCACTCTGAATCTGCTTTACTCATCATATTATCTTTAATGATTCATGCTTTTGCTGCCATTACCAGCCTGTGTGCTTGGTTCTTTCTGTGTAGGTGTTTATCCTCATGAGATTCTTTCTGCAAAGCTAAAGAGAAGTGAGTCATGATATTAAGAAAACAGATTTGACACAGATGGCATCAAACTCAGCCTTACTACTGTACATCACATGTCATATTATAACTCATGTTACCATGCAGTTACGCTGCATTATACTGTGTATTCTCCTTTGCCCCTCATTTCTTTATTACCATGATGTGTATACATTAATCTGCACTCTACAGCTTTTATCACCTCTGGTTTTATTTCTACAAAACTATAGATTCACATGGGACAATAGTGTTTAGAATTCATAGTTTTTTACATTTAGCACAAGAACAGGCAACAACAAAGAAAACAATGCCTCATTCATTGTGTATTCCTTAGAGTAGCCTAAGATACATAACCATAACCACACAAAATTAACCTACAAAACATTAAAACAGACAGTTTTCTAAGTAAACCAAATCTACCTTAAGAGTCGGAATGTATGAATGTATTATCCACAAGATTGCCATTGTTCTGTACGTGTTTAAGTGACAAATGAATCATCTTTGTTGTCCACATTCTCCCCACCATCTGCGTGTTGTTGACAGCAGATTTTGATGGTCGTTTTGCTAAGCCAATGTATTACATCCTGCGTAAGACCAGCGTCCAATCATATGAGTTGGAAGGCGGGGCTTGGAGTGAGAGGGCGGGAACCAAGGAGAGGAGACTGTGGCGAGCAGAGGATCTGTCAGCAGTGTTGTTGTACGGTACTGAGAAGCCACAGCTGTGACTATGATTCAATATAATGGAGAAATATGGAGATATCAGAGACTGGGATTATTGAGTACACCTACAGAGATTTGGACTGGACATAAAACTGCCACAGGCTTCTGATCCCACTGCAGATATTGGTGTTTTCTGGATATAACGCAGTGAAGTTACAGGAATCTTTGTCACCCCGGACCAGAGGAAGACAAGGGGGCCTGAAATTACACGGACGGCGGTTGAAGTTGAGCTACGGGCTGCGCTAGCTAAGTTAGCATTTAGCCAGTAACAGCAAGTCATTTTTATTCACGGTGATTTGTAGTTATTAAATGCAGTGCCACGTGTTGCATTGCGTAGCGTAACGCATAGCGAGTGTCAGTGTCTTTTAATATCTACCGTGTTTGATAACTGCTGGCAACGATAGCACCAGTGCTAACTGCTAAGCTAACTAGCTAACTCTCTGGCAGGGGATAGCTTGTTGTTCCCCACAGAGCTTTTCTTAAATGGGAATAAAAACACAACCTCCAGGTTAGCTAGTTTTTTTGCTAACTAGGCAAATATATGATTCGCAAAGATATTTGCTCCTATACTTTGCAAAGTAGCTTATTATAATTATTATCCCAGGCAATAAGCATGTTTTTCTTCTAGACAACATGCCACCAAGCCAAAAAGAGTCATCCCGTCCGGATACAGCTTAGTTGCACTTATTTTCAGCAATAAGGATGTTATATTTTTCAAGTAGGACATTCCTTTGAGATTGGAAGCTCTTTTTTATCTGAAAAGGTGCTCTGAATTTGGAAGACTGTTTAGTTAAGACCGAAAAAGAGGCATAACAAAGACTTCAATTTGGTGGACACAACATTCGGTTCATGGCATAACAAGCCTTTGTTTTGGTTCAAGTGTGTAGAACAGCACACAAGGGTGAAGTTTACAGTCATTCATCTTCAGCCCCTGGACTCAGACGGGATGCACCATGGGCAGCCAGGGCAGCCCAGTGAAAAGCTACGACTACCTGCTCAAGTTCCTCCTGGTGGGAGACAGCGATGTGGGCAAAGGAGAGATCCTGGACAGCCTGCAGGATGGATCTGCAGAGTCCCCGTACGCGTACAGTAGTGGTGAGTCACTTTTCTCTCAGCTAATGGCTTAGTTGTATCCTCTTGTGATGATGGAACCTTGTGTTATGTCATGCTTGCTCATCAGAAAAGCCTTGAACATACTACACATTGCGCTTCTGTGTGGACTGGAGAACACACAATGAGCTCTCTGATAATATAAAGTCAGTCAGACTGTATGTGCATTGTCGTTCAGTCTCACTTGCCTAACAATAGTTTGAATGACCTGTTGACAATACATTTCTAGACCTATACATTAAACTGAGCGAACAACATCCTCTCCGGTATGAAGGGTTGTTCCTCCTTTTTCGAAAACAGCCTCACTGGTTTCCTACTTTAAAAACAAAAAAGGAAGCAATATTCTCTGTTTTACATATACATGTATTTATGTATATTATTGAAGGCTGCTCAGCAAAGGCTGCAAGTAGTATGTTCATAATACTGTCATTTTAACAAAATATCGATACCGCAGTGAGGGCTTAAAATGTAAGGGTTTTGTCAATAGATACATTTAAAGGCCCAGATACACCGGCCAGTCACCTGAGAAGTCGCCGACACCGACTGTTGCTTCGCCGGACTCTCCTGCGTATTTGCCGACTTCGCGCACTGGAACACACCGCAAATCCGAGCCGAGCACGAATGAACTGCGTATGCGTGAGTGGCAATAACTCTCCTTACCAGCAGGCGGCGGTAGTGTGTATTCATCATTCAAAAGAGGGAACAACCGAAAGACAGAAGAAGAACAGACTCCGTGATATCAACAAACAACAAATAGCGTTTTTCTTTCCATTTTCACTCTCGTCCATTGAAAACATGAACGAACAGGAGCTCTATAAACCGATGAGGTGAAATAGCCGTCCGTGTGTGTTCCATCTTCCATTTTAAATCATTTGTTTACCTCCCTCACTTCCGTTAACGCTTCTCATGCACTGATTCGCTAGCTGAACAGTCAATCAGTGTTATCCCTTTGTCCGACTTCCGGTGGTGTTCCCGACACATGTTCCCGGCAAGAAAAGGCGTCAGGTCGGCAGAAAAGTGGTGTGCGGCGCACACCACTCCGAATAGGGCGTGCCCACGTTCATGTTCGGCCCGACTCCCATTTACTGCCGATTTCGGGCCGGTGTATCTGGGCCTTTACACATGACAGTACTAACGCTGGCCGACATTTTAATATATGTTTGGGGGAGAGGGGCATAGTCCACGTCCATGTGCTTGTTACGCGTATGAAACAGGAA
>NW_011370463.1:0-5038 GCF_000735185.1 Notothenia coriiceps
ATTATCCAACGATTTACAGACCATTCTTTCCCCATGTAAGTCAATGGGAAAAAGTGTTTCCGGGCCCAGCAACCTAAAGGAAGTGTAGTACCGCCGTTTGGCCACAACGAATATTCTACTCAGAGTCCGGCGCACTTCCTGGGGGCTTGGCTGGGACACGTCCTCCTCATCTCCACCGCTCCCATGTTTTATTTTGTGTTGCCATAAGTTAGTCTCTCTGCGTTTGTGCGCTGGGCTAATGCTAATAATGCTGATGCGAGGATAATAAAATGACGGCTTCACAAAACCTTTTGGGAGTTTTAAGGACCGTGGTTTGCATTCCACCAAGCCAATCAGACATAGGAACCTTTTTCTCCCACGAAAGTACCTCTCTAGCAGGGACGGAAAAGGGGGTAAAAAGGTTTCTGATGAACTCATTTTAGTTCCGGCTCTTTTTGGTGTGAACGCGACATTCCGGAACTATATCAGAACTGTTAGAAATTAAAATCAATGTTGATATGGCGTAATTTGAATTAAATACACTATTTAATTTAAATCAGTTTTATTCACATTTTTATTCTGAAAATTCTTCATTTCCGGTTAGCATTAGCATGTGGCGAAATGCTACGTTTTCATATCGTGAATTGAAGGTGAACTGACATGTGATGTTGTACACTGAGCACACTTGGATTAGCACTAATTTATTGCTGCTGAATAACGCTTATTAGGGAATGTTTAAATAACCACAGACACCAGAATGATGTAATTTAGCTACAGAAAAAGGCAGGAATTGCATTGGACCCCCCCCCGACGACGCCGGCCAATAGGAGAAGACCTCAGATGACAACAGGAAGAGCAAGCCAAGAATTGACCTCTTCTACCCCCTGACCTGAACTGACCGGTCGTTGGATGTGGAGAGCGCCTCCACTCGCACATTTCATTTTGTACACCACCGCATCTTTTGTGTAATTAAATGATGTTAACTTTTATAAGCTTCCCTTGACTCTTTTCAGTCTCTCCTGCCTTCAGGGTTCTAGAATTGCTTTCAATCCACAACACTTCGCTTTGGTCAACAGGATAACGGCAAAACAACTGGCGTGATTTTTATGGAAATTGGTGAAAGGCGTTTGCCAAGAAATATTCAATCCAAAATGCCAGGACTGAAATACATATTGTTTTCACTTTTATCAACATCTCACACCAGGGCATATCCTTTAGTGTGTATTTTAGCTAGCCAAGAAGCTGAACAGATGATGCCAAACAAACTTTGCTGTAACTAAAGCAACTTTTATAAGATAGTACGACCAGACACAGATAGGAAAGAGTTAAGATGGGAATGAAAACAAACTTGGTAGATCCAGCTTTGTTTTATATTGATAGGTCTCGTAACCTCTGCAAAGCAGCAAAACGTATAGGATTACGGAAAAATAACTGGCTCGATTCTTTGAACATTGGTGAAACATTGATAGCACAATCAGACACAGACAGGAAATATTGAAGAGGGAAAGTCTACCTGAAGAGAGAGGAAGTGGCAGAGTGAGAAAATGTTGTCGTGTATCTTGCCTTGTTTTAGATTTGAAAGTCATAAAGCGTCATAACCTCCACAAATGAGGTTAGCTTTTTGGTTCAGTCTGTTTGTCTTCATTAAAAGTAACTGTTCTCTCATGTCTTTATTCTATAGTACAGTCAGAAATTGACCGAAAAGGAGGAGAAAGGGCAGACAACATTAAGAAATGGGATCGCAAAGTTGGACTAACCTAACCCTAACCCTAACCCTAACCCTAACCCTACAGCAAATATAACATTTCAACCTCAATGTCATTCACCCTAATTATCTTTGGGCGCAGTAGGAATCTTATAAATGGATGTCCTACGTTAAAACCTTGCGAAGAATCTCTGGAACAGCTATGGATTCATACCACTAGAGGTAAGTAAAACACTACCACCATAAATGAAAGGTACATTTGATGTTTTTGTACACAGAGACACTCAGCTCCCAATTGGTCTCACGACTCATCCTAATGACTTCTCAAATACCGTCATCCACCGGCAAAAGCATTTCGCAAGGCTCTGAAATTGTGCAAATTAAGTTATTAAGCAGTTCTTTCCCATTATTTCCACCCACATCAGCTGCTTCACTCCCTGTTGATATGTCAGTTTTCTGAGATGGAGGGTGGGGCTCGTGATCTCCCCTCGTGGTGACTGGTACACGGTCTAACCACCAACACACTGCCCCGCCCAAAACACTGATACACACACTATCTCTGGCATCTGCTGCACTTTCTGAACAGGATCTTTGTGTCCAGTGCATCTTGAACACATCAAACGTTACAAGAAAGAAAGATAGAGGCAACATTTTGACCAAAATAGGCAACAAAAACAGTGACCTTCTCAGCTTTTCTGAAGTTAAAGGATAGCCAGAGAGGGACCAGATGTAGCTCATAAAACAGTGGTTAAAATCCAAATAATTATCAGGCTAAATTGAGTTCCTAAAAGCTTTTACCTTGACTGTTGTAAACACTCAGTGTGTGGTATGTCTCTGCTGGAAAAAGTATGTAGTGCGAAGGATTGGATGTGGTTCACATGTCTACGAAAGGAAAGCCGCAGAGTTTGGACAACCAGTGAAGGTCAAACAACAGAGAGAATGAAACCTGCAGACACTAAACATTTATCCACAGAAACCAAAAAGGAAGACATCTCCATTCCGTGTTTCATTGTAAATGGATCTTCCTCAACCTCCAATCAAGACGACACGAACATTGTGCTTCCTTTCACAGTAAACACACATCTTACAGGCTTTTAAATATGACAATACCAGCAAGTGCCTGCGACCCCTTCAGAGCTGTGGGACACACAGACTCTCCCTCTTGTCGTCTCTGCAGGATTCTGAGTGCTGAGTCAATATTTATTTTACAGTTACTTGGAGACTATGCCTCAGCTAACACAGCAGTTGGGCTACTGGAGGCTAATGGCTGCAACACCAATAAGTCACACAGACATTGTCCAGCGTCCCACTGACAGTGAAATGGAAAAGTGAAGTGTTTCATTCCTAAGTGAGATGCTATCCACTGTTTGGATAGTTGAAAGGCACATACTTGTTTAAGACACTGACTAGAAACTGCACAGCATTAAGAAAGTGGAATTGAGTTATATTTTGTAATGCCATACATTCATGCTAACATTGAGAGGTGTATCACTATTAAAATAGATTGATGGAAAGATGGCAAAAGCTTTGTTGAGTCGATAAGACTTGACACGTGTCCATCTGTTAAATATTAAGCAGGATCCAGCAGCCAGTTAGCTTAGTTTATAGCAGCATACAGACAGGAAGTAAGGATAAACAGCTAGCTCTGGTTTTTCCAAAGGTAACCAACATGTCTGAGGTCAATTATTAACTAACTGATTTGTTTAATCCATAAAAGAACTGGATGGTAAAAACACAGATGCCCATTGAAGCCATTATGGCACACCGTAAAAAAGACAACGTTATGTTTTTAGACTATGGATTAAACCAATTATAACATTTGGCTTTCTCCAGCTGTTCTACCTATTTCCAGTTTATTCTCCTGGCTTTAATTTAAAATCTGTCATGTCATATTAATCTTCTGGTCTAACTTGGAAGGAGAGTACATGAGCGAATTTCCTTCTTCTTCTTGTTTTTAGAATTTGAAACACAGATACTGAAGGGAAAAGTTCAAGGAGACGGCTTGCATCTTGAAACAAGAGGAATTAAGAAAGGTTGCCACACTATAATCAAGAAAATGCTGGATTTACATAAAGATCAGACTTTTAGAAACCATTCATTTATTCTAAAAACGTCTAAACAACCAAGCGTTCTGCAGACCATAAAACACATCGTATGACCTCTTTTTCATGTCGTTATTCATTATGACGGTCGTGTTTACTTCAA
This sequence comes from Notothenia coriiceps, assembly GCF_000735185.1. NCBI lineage: Eukaryota > Metazoa > Chordata > Actinopteri > Perciformes > Nototheniidae > Notothenia > Notothenia coriiceps. The sequence continues at coordinate 3,890 of NW_011370463.1, forward strand.
CCCTAAATGCCTTACATTGGAATCAACCTCTTTAATATCCTACTTTTCCGTAACCCTGCATCTCGTAAGTGCGATTCTCTTCGTCCCAGCAGCAGCATAAAGCTTCCCTCACAGCGCTCACCACCGCCTGGTAGTATAAATCTGGCATCGGCCACAAAACCAGCGCGCCGTCTATTTAATTTTTCCACAGCTACACATTTGAAAGTGGACCCACTCCGCTCCAGTTTCCAGAACTTTGATTGAGACTAAATGAGAGCCTTCTGCAGAGAGGCACAAACAACCACAGCAGGACGGACCAGAGCTTTGGCGCCACAAAGTAACACTTTTATTTCTAAAAAACTGTTCTGTTTTTAACTTTATGGGGAAATTAATTATCTTAACTTGAAGTTTGGGGCATCTAGTCTATGAAAGCATCCCCTTCATGTGCAACAGTGGAACAACTGGAGGGATTTTTTCTTCTTTGGATCATTTTATTTGACTTTATTGTTAATTAAAGGTCCCATGTCATGCTTTTCCGGTTATTACCCGTCCCCTTGTGTGTTATGAAGGTTTCTCTGCATGTAAACGGTCTGCAGAGTCAAAACCCTCAAAGTACACCCTGTAGAGAGTAAAACTCTAACACAGAGAAGACCTGTCTATGCTGCCCCAGAACGCCTCGTTGGACATTTCTCTTTTTCCATTGTTTGCTTCCTGGGTTCTGTGACGTGTGAACACCCAGATCAACAACAAATGACCGGATTGGCCCAAATGGACCAATCAGCGGAGCACCTCACACACCAGGACCCCTTGGCTAACTAACAGGGAGTCCCATTGACTTGCATAGAGCTCCCTGAACGCTGGTAATAGACGAGTTGGGATGGTGGAGAAATGCTCTCCGCAGACCCATTCTCTCAGCGTTACAAACCTTACTCAATATCAAGCCACACTTATTGTTTTTACTTCGGCTGTGAGTGTTTGTGTGTGCTCAGGATGAGTTTCCCGCTGTATCGCCGACCCGGAAACCTGTCCGCTCTTCGCAGAAGCGAGCCTCGCAACGTCCCGACCAATCAGAGCTACGGTGGGCTCATAGGGAGGGGGATGGGGGGCAGGAGCTCCAACAAGCCGGGTAGGACATACACATGCTATACAGAGATGTGATTTTGGAAAATT
>NW_011370464.1:0-2377 GCF_000735185.1 Notothenia coriiceps
ACTCACACAACTTGACACAAGCCATGGGTTCAGGTCCGGACTTATAAGTCGGACCTGAACCTGAACCTCTGGACTTGAGTCCGGACCTGAACCTGAATGTGAGTCCAGGTACGCAGCACTACTCACAGGAGACGTTATAGTTCTTAAGACAATAAACACTAATTGCTGTAGACAACAAATTATAACGTGTCGTAAACAATCAGTGTACAGTGTGTAGGATTAATTAAAGTGTTAGGCAACAAATGTTTTATTTACAGTCTCAGTAGACTTTTCCAAAGCATATTCTACAAAAGCCGGCAGTGTAATATGTGGATAATATACAGAGTATGTAGTTCACACAGAGACTTACTGCTCAGACCACCTTAAGCTCTCCCCTGAGATTAATTTGAGTGAAGCCCTGGTGGCAGTCTGCCCTTTGAGCTCTTTCTGAGTCTTTAATAAAGGTGTTCTAGCCCACAAAGCTCCACTTTGAAGCACTGAAGTTAAAGAATAAAACGCTGTCAGTAACACCTCTCAGAGCGAGCCTTCCTCACTGTCCTAACATCTGGGAAGAAAACAAAACATCCATCTTAAACTAGTTTATTTTGCACTCTCATTGCATCATCTTTTTGCATATATATCCTGCTTACTTTGAAGTAAACAGTGTTTTTTTGTAATTATTGAGTGTTCTTGTACTTTAATGTGTATGGATATATAGTTATGTAAATAAGTTGGGGTATAGGTATGTTATATATAGTGTATATCCTTTTATTTTATACCTTCGGACTGTGGGAAACAGTTTTTCGATCTTTCTGTGTGTACAACATATTTTGAGATTGACAATAAAGTTGACTTTGAGTTTTTCTACAATAAATGCCAAAAAACACAATTTTCAATAGGATTTTTTCTATGAATACTAGCACTTCAATATGTTCACACCATCTGTTTTCTTGTGGAGTAACACTTCCAGAAATACCATCACATTTATGAGCTTATTTTAGCCGTGATTTCATTCCTTTATAGATAGAATTGTTGAGTGAAAAAATACTCCTGCCGTCTGCATTTTAATTGGATGACTTTCAAGAGTGGAAATAACAACACAGTCATGTTGCACTTCCTATTCTCCCAGTGAGAGGAAAGATGGTGGTTGCATTCAACTTGAAAAATATGAAGCAACAATATCAGAAAATACATATTTCAGAATAACAGTAATTACGTTGTTTTTTGCTCTTGCATTACGCTATGGATTCACATCCCATTGAGCCATTGTGTGGTCGAGATTTATGATTTCAATATATGCTTTTAAGAGTGAACAGGCAATATTTTTAAATACAAGATAGGGCTGCTCGATTATGGCAAAAATCATAATCACGATTATTTTGGTCAATAATTGATATCACGATTATTATATACGATTATTCATTGACTTTGAAAACATCCATTTATTGCACTTTAAAACAAATACAAATAATAATTTGAACAGTATCTTTTTAACTGTTGATTACCCTGAACGTATAATTCAACTGAAAAACCAATACAAAAATAAATTAAATAAATGATACATTTATATCTACATTTAAATAAATATAAAAAACAATAAATACCAATAAACAAGATCAACAAATATTTTGGAGCGCACTTCCACAAGCTACTAAACATATATAAATATGATCAATTAAAATAAATTAGACTAAAATAAATTAGATCAAATATGTTGAAGTGCACTGTCACAACCTAGCAAAGCAAAATAATCGTTTTTTTCGATGTTGTTTTCGTAATTGTGGCAGGCCAAAATTGTAATTGCGATTAAAATACGATTAATTGCTCAGCCCGAATACAAGATATAAAAAATGCTGCATTAATTGTAAAAGTCCAGAAATAAAATCGTGCCATGATTGTGGTTGAAATACTTGAATAATATGTTTTAGTCCACATAATAATACAATTGCGTGGTTTTATAGTTCTGTTAAATGTATTTATGTACAATAAAAATGTGTTCAACCCGCTTAGGTGCAGAACAATAGGCATGTTGATGTTTATAAGTTAGTTAAGAGGAATAATACAGAAGGTAAGCTACGATTTGTTTGTGCTGAGTCTACTGAAATAAGATCCCTGATATTAAAACCGAAACCTTTGTTTTTTAAAGAAATTAACCTAAAATTATTTGGGATGCAACAGAGGGACATTTTAAAAGGTACGATATCAATCTCAGAGGAAAAGCAATTGTTTACATCAGGGGTGTCAAGCTCAATTTCATGGGAGGCGTGTGGTGCAGTGGGTTGTGCGTTGGTCATCGGATCAGTCAGCATGTCGTTGTGTCCCTGAGACACTTCACCCCAAATTGCTTCTGTGGGGATTGTCCACATTGAGTATGTAAGTCCCTTTGGATAAAAGCTTC
>NW_011370465.1:0-1861 GCF_000735185.1 Notothenia coriiceps
GGCAGCAGTCTAATCCACAGCCTGGAGGAAGTTCTAATGCGGCAAAAGGCAGAATAGTATTAAAATGTGCAAATAGGCTGATTTAGCTCAGCCAATGGCGTGTGTGTGTGTGTGTGTGTGTGTGTGTGTGTGTGTGTGTGTGTGTGTGTCTGTGTGTGTGTGTGTGTGTGTGTTGTGTATACTCCAGTTCTCAGTGTGAGTTTTCTCGCAGTGTGTGCCTAAGTGTGTTTGCGTGTGTGTGAGTGATAGGAATAGGAAAAGAGACTGAGACCTACTCAAGGGTCTCTTTTTTTGTGTTACATACTCTTCTGAGGCCGTTTGTTTTCCCTCCGAACAAACACAGAAAGAGACCATCATTGCACATTGTAACCACCTCAATATGAAATCATACCATTCAATACAAGTCTTACAATACACCTAAGTGCTGGGGTGGGGGCATCAGAAGAAGAGACGACAGGAGCAAAAATAATTGTTAGTAGCCTACTCTCTGTCGTCATGGTGTTTTCATCCCAAAAACCTATTGTGATGTCTGCAGCATGCATGCATCTATCTGGCTGTGTGCGAGTGTGTGATAGGTGTCTGTTTTTAGACAGGTTAATTAGAGTTAATTACAATGAGACCATATCCTATGCCAATTCTGCCTCGCTCTGGTGCAGCAGCTGAAGCATGACAGGCATAAGAGGTTTTCGAGTTTTTCGTTATATCTTCTATCAGGTGTCTCTCAATGCTACAAGCCACATAATGCTGACCCTTGAGTAAACCATAGATGTCAGAAGTAACATTGCGCTGCACAATTGAGAGCAAAGAAAGAACAAAATATGGAGATTTGTAGAAGGGAAGGGACAGAGAGAGGACGACAGCGACCAAAACCGCGGTACAGCCGGACCCGGTGGATCCCCGGGCTGCATATCATTTATGCTAATTTTCAGATTCATATTTGTGTTTAGACTGGAGCCACACGAGAACGGTAACGGCCCCTACACACGGCAGCGTGCGTTGTCGCTTGCCGGCGGGGGGGGCTGAAACTCGACCAACAAGCAATCACATGAATCTCCCGCCCCAGACACACAAGCACACGGTTTGATTGGCTAGAGCTTGTACTGGCATATGATTCGATTCGCTGATGCCTCCGTCGAGGCGTCAAAAGTAGAACATTGCTCTACTTTTGCAGCGAGCACCGTGAGAGAAGCTACGCTTTGCTCCCACAATGCAGTTTGGCGAATCGTGACGTCACCCCATTCAAAGTGAATGGGCAGAAGCGTTGAAGCGGCAACGCACGCCGCCGTGTGTAGGGGCCGTAACGATTGTATCCGCTACAGTTAGCTACATATAGACGGTTCAGCCACACGAGGCCGACAGGGAAACGCAGATAACGATAACGGGTCCCAAGGTGAGTAGATCTGCAGACCTAAATTCAAAATCTAAAATTCTCCGGTCAAAATGTTGCTTATTGTTTAGGTGTCCTTTGACACTCAGGCAGACATATCATTAGCTACAACTAGATAGATCTGATCGATGTGGACATAAACGCGAGTGAAGTCTAATCGGGAGAGAGAGATCAGAGATCAGCTGCTGCTGACGGAGAAAAAGAGCCATGCCTCTCCCCACCTCTGATGCTAAATCCACCGCGGAGAATAAACAGAAGGGCAACCATGGAAACCATGCTCGGAAGCAGTGTTGCCAACTCCATAGTAAGGAAAGTAGCTATTGGCTGTCCGAAAAGTCACCAGAAGTCCCTAAATGACGTCATCGCCTAATTTGCATATCATGTAATGGCGGTAAAAAAAACGTTCCACCCCCTTCAAGGATCAAAACTTAAAACCACCAGAGTAAATCCAGACAACAGTAGATCAGAAATGTA
>NW_011370466.1:0-13747 GCF_000735185.1 Notothenia coriiceps
TGTATCTGTCATTTGACAGATTGAACTTTACTTTATTGCAGATCTTTTTGATATGGGTTTTGAAATTGAGGTTTGTGTCAATATGTACTCCTAAGTACTTGTACTCCGAGACAACCTGAAGTCTCCTTCCAGAAAAGAAAACATCTTGTTCTGTTATAATGCTGTGGCCCTTGGAGAAGAACATACACACTGTCTTTGAGACATTTGGTTGCAAACAGTTGTTGTTAAGCCAGGATGTAATATTCTCCAACACATCAGTGACCTTGGTAGCAGCCTCTTCTGCGGTTTTGCCATGAGTAAAAACAACTGTATCATCAGCATACATTAATACATCACATTCTCCACACACAGAAGGCAGATCATTTATGTACATACTAAACAGGATTGGGCCCAATACAGAGCCCTGCGGTACTCCAGTTGACAGACATAGTGCACTAGACTTATGGTTCTCAATTTGAACACATTGGGAGGACTTCAGTTTCTCATCTCCTTCTCTCCTCTGTAGCTGCTGAGCTGCTGGGATGAAAGATACGAATTAAAGAGGTTGGTGAATTCTATAGAAACATTTAAGTTGAGTATTTTTTGCAATAAGATGTTGTGATTAACAGTGTCAAAAGCTTTCCGTAAGTCAAGGAACACGGCCCCCACAACCGTCCATTGATGCCTTCACTTTCTCTACGAAGAAGCATGTCGCTGTTTCTGTTGAGTGATTAGCCCTGAATCCAAATTGCATTGGATGCAGTGGAAAGGAGCTGTTGTTGAGATGATTAATGATTTGTTTGGCATCAGTTTTTCAAATACCTTGGATACTATGGGTAAGATACTGATGGGCCTATAGTTGGATGTAATGAGAGGGTCCCCACCTTTGAATAACGGGACCACAACAGCAGGCTTCCATTGATTGGGAAAACTCCCTTGATTGATTGATTGCGATATTAATGATATGCGTTAGTGGCTTAACAATTGAGGAGTTAATGTCTTTCAGCATAATAATTTAATAATTTAAAAGAAAACAATTAGTTTGCAAAAATCGCATTATATTTGAAATGGGATTATACTTATTTCTGGCGGTATTATGTTTTTTGGGTTTTCCCCTTTCCTGTAGTGTGTATCCTTTGTTTACTTCTGGTACAAAATGACATCACTATATTACACTCACACTTCAATTGGCCTGCAATCCTACATAGGGGAGGACATGTCTAAGCGGTTAACCAATCACAACAGAGCCGGCCAGCTAACCAATCAGAGCAGACTGGGCTCTGGTTTCAGACAGAGGTGCTGCAGCACAGGCAGTATGAGAGAAATAAAGAGCTTTCTGAACATTAAAGGATGGAGACACAGTAGAGACACTACATACTGATACAATTCTGAAAATGAGCATATCTTAAACTGTGACCTAAGGTAGATAATATCAAACTTTAATGTTCATTTTGTTTTATGGTAATGGAGTTTTTAACTCAGTTTGATGTGAGAACTATCAAGTGTATGTGACAAGGTTGTTTAAATCATACACAATTAGTAGTACAGTTGTTCAGTGGATGTAGAAGTGTAGCTGTAGTGCTGCAGGAGGATCGTGAGTTTTGAGATGGAATGCCATTATCCTTGCCTTCCTATCCCTCTATTTGGAATGCTCTCTCTTCAATCAGCACTTAGCGCCTCACCCTCCCTCCCTTAGTGTTCTCAATGCTCTCTCATTGATCAGGAAGGTTTAGCTGACATCATCGTTCCATCTCCATCTCTCTTTTTCATTCCTTCTATTTTCAACCCCTACTTCCCCATGTTGCTGTGATTAATTATGTACATCAACTATTTGGGCTCTCTCTCCTGCTTGCTTCTCACTGTAAACATTGCACCAGTACAGTTAAAAAAATATGAAGAAGAAACACTACAAGTCAATGAGTAGCAGTTTAGCAATCATTTTACTTAACAATTTAAGGTGAAGGATATTGGGATATACTTTGATGGTAGAGATGTTCTTAATTCTTAAGGCAGTATTTTTCCTCTGTGGAATTGATGTAACAGATAAAAGACATTCATTTGATCATTTACAGTTCAGAAATATGTGTGTGACTCAGCCAATCACAGTTCTATAAAGGATGCAATGTTATTCAATGGTATAACCTTATCACAGTGGTAACGTTTTAATTCAATTGTAGGGAATACGTTGTCAAAAACAAAATGTTGCTGCGTACGACTTTTACAAGCTTATCCCCTGCCAGCCTTTATAAAGTGAATCGTCTAGTTTAACGATCAATAGCATTGATAGCAACAGCAGTCTTTTATTTGAGTGAAAGTAGGAACAGGGTGTCACTGCTTTACCCATGGCTGTGTCCTGCCATATGAAATGCCCTGATACATTAGCATTCCGTTAGATAGAACAAAGACATATCCATGCAACATGTCCATGTTTTAATGCATCGTTGCAGTGTAAAAAGAGATTAATAAATGATAAACTTGTAAGAACGAAACTAGATTTAGATCTGGCCAAAGATACTTACATCTAGCAGTAACTTCTTAATCCACAGAGAAACCTTCAGTTAGGTGTGTAAGACCTAGCTGCAGCTTTTGATAACCCCTAATGTGGCTGCAGAGCCTCTTCAAGCTCCAACGTTTTTAAATTGAGGAGTGAAGTGGGATCAAAGCGGTTTAGTTGACACGTTATATTACTCTTTGAGATTAAATGAGTAGAAGTTGAATATAAAGCAGATTGGGTAGATGCTGCAGAGTTTATATTGTCTAAACATCTTTTTATTGCCTCTGTGATGCTTTATTCTGCTGTTAAAGTTGGACGTTTATAAAGTAAATTGCCTAGATATTTTTATTAATAGTGGATTTTTTGTTATTTGTTCTAGTTATTGCTAGTGATGTTAGGGTTAGGGTTATTTTTTGTTTTAACATCAAAGTAACAGCACTTCTACATGAGCAATATATTCCAGTTCTCTATCCATCCCTGGCCTGCAGCATTAGCTGTACTAGCTTAATTATAACAGGTGGCCAGCCATTTTCTTTGCCAGCCCAAGGGAGGCAGAGCAGGATAAAGCCAGCATTTTATCTACACTGGACAGTTAGTCCATAGTTAAGGCTGTAATAAATCTTGCTGACATACATTCAGTGAACACCCCTGTAAACAAGGACTTTTGTTTGACCTAATGGCTCACACTGTGATATTACACATTTATTTCAGATTGTATGTGACTGTCAGAATATTTTCTTCCTTGATTTACAGCTGTGTCTTCTGATTGTGTGTGTGAAAGAACTATTTTTGGTGCCAAATACATCACATGACCTGCATTTACCACTGTTGCAACTCAGCCAATTCACTACAGCCCTGTGCTGTTCCTGCGGCTTGTTCCAAATATACAAGTGGTTCATACATTTTCCAACTATGGTGTATTGGCACCAGAACTACACAGGACCTGATGTTGCTTCCTTAGATAATACATTCATCCATATTCAACCATATATAGTGGTGCAGTGATGACTCATTTGTGCTGACCAACCTGGAAGTTAGCATCCAAGGGCTGCCTCACCAAAAAGCCACCAGGATTTTTCAATTGGATTATTGCAGGGAATAACATAATTGGCAAACACACATTATGATAACTACGTACATGTTTTGTTCAGCAGGATTATGTCCACATAGCTAACGACATCGCGGTCCCATGCTTTCACATCACCACCGCTAAGCTAAAGGTGGCTAATATTTGGCATTATGACGTTTAAAAAGCCTTATTTAGTCACTAATTAGCATTTTTTTTAAACAAAAAAGCTTTCACAAGTGACTGTTACTGAGTTACTGACAGTTATTTTGTCGTAGAACAAAAAGTGAACATCTTGCAAGCTTGTATAAACCACAGACATTGAATCTCCACCAAAAATGGTTGACTTTGGGATTAGGGATCCGAAAGTGTTAAAATGCTAACTCAATATCAGGTTTCAGAACTCAGTCCTGCACCGCTCTCTGCTGTCTTCATGACCATATACCTTATTTAAGGCATCCGACCAAAAACTCAGTCATAAAACCATTGACTTTGACATTGACAGCTGGTTCTGGCTGCATTACAGGGAGGCTTCTTGCAGGACTTGCAGTTCCACTCTAAGCTCTTTGCAGATGTTCAAGCTCTTCACCCTTTCTCTAAACTCCACTTTGTGAAATAAACTTATTTCAGCTCATTGTTGGAATGTAGATCCTTGGTTAGTGGTTGGGTTTGCCTTCAGGCTAAGCTCCCTCTGTACCGGAGCACTCAAGTATAGCACCCACATTACTGCTGACATGGCAGTAATCTGCCTGTCAATCTAATCCATCCCATCCAACCGAATTCAAAAGTAGAATAAACTCTTAGATATATAAGTAGGGAGTCGGATGAATATATAGCTCTATGGTTTCATTACTAGCTATTACATTTTAATGAATGTCATTATATGAGAAAAAATGAGAAACTAATATTGCCAACAAGCTTTTTGACCAGAAATCCAACTGTCTTGCATCATCAGCCTTGCTCTTCTTTAACAATGTTTTTTGTGTTTAAAATGCATGCTCTGCCAAAAATAAGTTCCGCTGATATCAAATCAAGCCCTTAATCATCAGACAGCAGCCAGCGATCACGGTGTTTTTATTTTAATTTTCAACTTAGTTTTGGCTGGTTTAGTAAAGGTGTCTCTCTGCTTTTACTATGAGTTTTACAGTACCCCAGATTAAGCATGATCAATAATTGTGATCTTAATAATGATACAAAGAAATAAAAGGTGCTTTCTAATTGAAAATGGCACTTTGAAATGGAAAGGTTTTTCTATATTTGAAAAGATGTGTTTGTAATGTTATTAACCAAGATGGCCCCATATAACAAATCCCAATTCAACCCCTGACTGTGCCATATTTTGTACGTTGTCATGCAAGCTGTATTTATCAAATCTCTGCATGTTAAAAAGTAGAGTACAAGTACTGCTAAACTTTTTTAAACTGATATTACCTATGAGGTTATGTTCTCAGTTTGATGGATGTGTGTGCAGGGAGGATTACATTACACTAAAGGAAAGGCTTTTGTTGAGATATGAACTAGACACAACTAGCTTCTGTGTAAACATGTACAGGTTGTTAAATGTTTTTCTTATTTATCTTAGAGAGCTTCCTTAATCTCCCAGGACACACACCAATGCAGTGAGAGCAAAGAAAGGGGATAGCTCAGTTAAAAAAGGCCCTGAACTTACATTCAAAGCTAAACAGGAAAATACAGAGTAGTGTTTGAAACTCTTAAAGGCCTCCTGGGCCTCTACTTGGCCTCCACTATACCTCCACTTTACCACTTTCAATCCTCACCTTTGTAGGATTTTTTCCCTTCATGCCACTCAATTTCAATGATAGTCATCATCCTGCCTCTCACTTGGGTATTCTTTAAGTTATCTCAACACTTTGTTTCTCCCACAACAGGAGCTAATGCGTAGCGCGCTGTGTGTTTCCCTGCAGCAGGCAGAAGAGGCTGCACAGACGGAGGTTTCCCAGCTTCTCCTGCAATCCAGCGACTCGTCGGAGAAGCAGCAGCCCAAGAGGTTACATGTCTCCAACATCCCTTTCCGTTTCCGAGATCCTGACCTCCGGCAAATGTTCGGGGTGAGATGACAACTGCACTACACTCGCATGCACACACACACAATGCTATTAAAGTGAGATATGCTACACTACAGGGCAATCATAAATATCTAGGTGGAATGTCGCTCACCTTACAGCACTGTACTCCTGCTCTTGCCTGTAGGCTACTGTCAAGAACAGTAGCACATGCAATCTGAGAAAGATACATGACAAGGAAATGCAACACTAGAATCATGACCAAAGTCAATCATAAATGGGAGATCAATTATGAGCAGATGAACTAACTTTATCAACTTATAATAGTATATAGTCAGGGTGTCCACGGGGTCTTAAAAAGTATTACAAGTTGATAAATCAATTTAGCGAAAATGAAGGCTATTAAAAAGTATTAAACGGCATTTTCCAAGGTATTACATTTTGTAGCTTGTTTTCAATAAGTATATCAATTGTCCAAAGAGGTTGTATTATACAGTGTGCCTGAATGTAATCATTGCGTAGGTGTGTAGTGTGATTCTGTGTAGTTTATTTATGGCATCCCATTGGATTTGACGTCATCTGAACAGAACATCGCACGCTCACTGCTTGATAGCGCGCGAAGGTCCGTTTACGCCGGTTGTTAAACAACATCGTTATGGGGAAATGCAAGTTTGCGTCCAAATGGTTGGAAGTTAAGGAGGATCGCCAATGTATTACATTTGACTTCAGGATTCCTGCATACACCCTGATAGTATTTAATAGGCTGTTAACCCCTTAGTTTTAATTGTGATGTAATGTCTCAAACAAATAAAATGAATAATGATTTTAAGTTGTGTTACAATTGCTCCATTTTAGAAGGAAAACTAAAAAAAATTCAATAGAATAAATGAATAAAAACATAAAAAACAAAACTTAAAATGTCCAATAGAAATATTAAATTGAACTAAATAAAAAATGTATATCATGTATGTTAGGCAATAATTTGCTTAGGTATTCAACCTTCGACACAGTTCATCATTTTCTCTTCTCACTGTCTCCTTTCCCAAGAACCAATCACTTATTTATCAATCAGCCAACTCAAATCGATTAATTGTTGCTGAATTCAGAGAATTTATCACAGTGTCTTTAAATCCTCACCTCCCATAAACAGCTCTGCAGCTCATCACAGAGGAGAACGGGGAGTCAGTGTTGGAATCAGAACATCAGGGTAGACCAACGACGGGGCTTGTGAAATGCTTTCATGAGCATTTTCAGCAGATTTAGCAAAAAATGTGCTTGCAAAGCATCAATGACGCAAACAAAAGAGCCAAAATTAGCCATGCACAAAACTTTAAATAGAACTCATTCATAAAACTGGCCCCTTCATTGAGTAGAACATGATGTGCTTGAGTCTAGAACAGCAACTAGAATTGTCTCCATTCAGCTCTGTGAAGCTGTAAATAATTCACACCTTTACCTCCGTGTGTGTGTGTGTGTGTGTGTGTGTGTGTGTGTGTGTGTGTGTGTGTGTGTGTGTGTGTGTGTGTGTGTGTGTGTGTGTGTGTGTGTGTGTGTGTGTGTGTGTGTGTGTGTGTGTGTGTGTGTGTAGTAGTAGTAGTAGTAGTAGTACGTAGTAGTAGTAGTAGTAGTACGTACTACGTACTACGTACCGTACGTACGTACTAGTAGTAGAGTGTGTGTGTGTGTATGTGTAAAGCAAGTGCAAGTGAACTTGATATTTGCATACCTCAAAACCTTGGTCCCCATACAGAAATGTGGTTCCCGATTCAGATAAACACCAGTATGCGTGTGTGTGAGAGACAGAGAAAGAGCACCCAGGTGAAGTTTACATATACATGCATGCAAACACTAACACAATTTCACATTACTGAGGATAGATTACCTGCCACACATCCAGCATTAACATTTAATATACCATAATAAGACTGGAGATTTACCCCCCTTGAACACCACCACCCACCTTCCCAATTCCTCTAATGGAGTGGAACATCTGCTCCTGCAGTCACCTTGTTTCAGAAGGAGGGGGATGACCTCCTCGCCTTTTCCAGCCTCACAGCTCTCGATTTGACCCATCAGTGGAGACATAATTAATTGGATTCCTTAGCGAGGTTAAAAGGGAGTTTATCCTAATTAAGTATAGGGTGACAGCTCCAGTTATGAGTGAGCTATGTGTGCATGTGTTTAGATTTGTGTTTTAGCGTGTGTATTCCTGCAAAGGCGTGAAACTTTTTCCCAACAGTCATTTAGTGAGGTCTCCAGGGCACAGGACACTGCACCACAATTACCCAGTGACATCATCAGGTAGAGGTGAAGTACAGATTGTGAGAAAGAAAGAAACAGACGGATAGGGAAGCAGGAGAAAGGAATTAGAAGAGACAGACAATCCGGTAGCTCTCACTTCAATCAGTGGTGCTAAGAGGTCATCCAGTCCTGTTAACAGCACCATCACAAAGACTGAGCATCCAAATCCCTGGGCCAGGAAACCTTTCCATCAAAACAAGTAAACATTTATCCTTCATGCTGCTCTATTAAACAGCAAACATAGCAAACAATTGATATTCACAGTTTTATGACAATGAATAAAACATACTTGCCGTTCAACCTAATGATGATTCAGTTTTTTCACAATTTAGGGTTATTTAATAGTTTTCACCATCTTTTCTATCAGTAAAAGTGAAGATTGAAAAGTAATATTCTATAACTAAATACCCTTTTAGACATGTACTTTTGTGCAATTAAAATGTCAAAACATTCAAGTGAAAGCAGCTGAACAAGGTTAGATACTCAGGGATAATGAATGCACATTCACCTTATCAAAAGCTTACAACTGTAAGTAGCCATTTTGAAGTTGAGGATATTCTTATCATGTAAGATCATTGTAAGATGCTTTTTACTGGTCTCCTGTTTTATTGAGAGGTTTCCCTCCATCTGTGTCATGTCTGCTTCTACTTCCTGTCTTTGTGTGTTTTCCCGCCTGTTTGATTATGTGTCCTGGCCTTAGTTTCACCTGCTCCCCTTTAGCCCTGCAATCACCTGAGCACTTCACCCTCTCATTAGTTCAGATTCTGTTTGAGTCCTGCTTAATCTTTGTCAGATTCTTGCAACGTGTAGTTCTGTCCTGTTCTTTTTTGGTATTTTTTGTTAATTCTTCCTGTCTCATTCATTTGGGTCCTTCCTTCTCTATAACCCGTGACGCTTTGTGTGTTCATCGTTCTGACAACGCTCCCAGATCTCAGCAACTAACTTGATGTGTATAATACTACTATCAAAGCTAGAAATTATCCACACAACTATAAATAAAGCAAAGACTGCCTTTTTAAAGACCCTCTACTCATCTGCATCAAAACAATGAAATAAGAGCTAGTCATTTTTGTCAAAGGTCTTAAAATGATATAGTTTCGACTGATTTCATGGAATTTTGCTGTCAGCAAAAATAACTTCAGTATAGTGAGTCAGTTTATTTTTATTTACATTGTAAAAGAATAGTTAACCTATATTTCTTTGGAGACCTATCAATATTTTAGGCTTTCTAGAAAAGTTTGTAATCAAATTCTGACCTAGCAACTCTCAAACCGCTATAGCAAAGAACGTAAAAGACAAACAGGCACAAGTAGTTTACACTCTCATAACCAACTTTTCTCTTTTCTGTTTTTTAATGGTCCAACTTTGAGGATTAATGGTTGTTGGCATTGCATTTCAGATACCACATCCAGATTTGCCACAATAGGGCTCCAGTGACACTGTACCCCATTCACCTCAAATGAGACTTGTGAGCAACTGGCTCAATCTCCCATTATGGTTCTGCTAGACTACCACCACAATGCAAACAAAGGCAATAGCTAGAGCATTACAGCAAATGGAATTCTGTGTAATTTCAGCAAAAGCCGTAATAGAAAAGCAATACGAATGCATTAAACAAAGCCATATAAAGAAGTTCAATCAAAGGTGATGCCGCCACAAGCTGGAGGTCTATCTCTGAGAATTACATAATAATGCACAGTGATACTCCTTCAAACACTTCTAGAAGTCCAGCTCAGGACAGGAATAAAGCCAGATTTTTGTGTACGACTGCAGCAATGCAGGCACTCGCAGGGTATGGCCTCGTAAAGGAATAAAACTGGGTTCATTACCCAAGCTTATTTGAATTTAATTCATAATTAGAACAACACATTCGGAGGGAAATTACTAGGCCGGGGAAGAGGGTTTTAATGGTATAATGATAATTGGCACTCACAGCACCACTTCACTGATTCAATTCTCTCATTCTCAAGATGTGGCTGAAATCTGTAATCTAGGGCTGCACTTCAAATTATTTCCCGGACTGAAAACTCTCTACATACACTGCACACTAACCTAAAGACTTAGGGGATTTCTATATCCCTCAAAGAGAAGTGAAGCAAACCAAGTCTGACAGCATGTCATCACCTGAGTATATGTTGGCCTTTTTATGCATTTCTTGAAGCAATTTCTGATTCATTGAACCAAAATGTCTGCCAATGGATCCAGCTCAAGCCCCAAGGCCCCAAGTAAGCTACACGTTGTGGTACATCTTTGTTCATGGCCAGAGTAGTACTACACTTCCTTGAGGTCATTTAGTCCCCATAATTGCTTTTTTCCCATTGACTTCAAATGGTAAAGAGACGTTGGCAAGAGACGTTTTTTTTATTATGTAAATCAACTACCCAGTACGGACACCTGAATGGCCATCCATCCATCCGTCCATACAACCGCTTATCGCCATGGAAGCAGTTTCAGCAGAGGGCCCCAAACTTCCCTTTTCGTGGCCACATCAACCAGCTCTGACTGGGGGATTCCGAAGTGTTCCCAGGCCATCATAAAGATAAAATCCCTCCACCTGTTCCTGGGTTTGCAAAGCAAGGCGGCCTGGTGGCACCCCTACTAGGTGCCCAAACTACCTCAACTGGCTCCTTTATACACAAAGAAGCGGCTGCTCTAATATAAGACCCTCCCAAATGAGTGAACTTCTCATCTCATCCCTAAGGGACATGCCAGCCACCCTCCAGAGAAAGCTCATTTATGTCTGTTGTATCCGCGATCTCACTTGAATAGCCCTTATTTTAATCATTACCATCGAAAAGTTGTAAAATGCACTAAAAGCCAAATCCAGTAATTTGACTAAGCTAAGACCTACGTGATTGATGGTGGGGCAAGGAAAACACAAGTGCGCATGCTCTATTGGCCCAATGGGTGCGTAACCTACCTGCCAAATCTGAAAGATGGAAGATCCTGGGGAAGATCTGTTCATTTGTGTTACCCACATTGGCTTTATGCGCCACTGAGCAACTTCCATAGTAATGAACAGGGCCCCACCCCAACCCTGTATCCAGTTTTCTGTATACATCCAGGATCCAGCTGGCCTGCACTTGCATAGGAAACCTGTTCATTTAGCCTCACACAGAGTGAAACTTGACAACCTGATATGCAGGACTGTAGCCATCCCATGAGCCTCAGCTGTGTTTAATTAATAAGCAGGCACTTAGCGAGCCAGCCGCAAGAGGGTCCTTACTGTCACATTCCCAGAGGTAGGGGTCCTAAATGAGTCATTAGATACTCAGCACACATACACCTGCTTGTCACACCCACACACACACACTGCTGAAGTAGACCATGCGCGTGTGTGTTTGCGGTTAGCACCGGGGGTTGGGTTTGTGCTAATGGAGTTTTAATGACACCTACTCTCGCCTAATCACCTGTTCTGGAGGTTTCCAGCAGCACAGGTAGCCCAGCGTTCCCAGCAAGGGAATTATTTGTAATGTGTCCTGCTCATGTCTTCTCTCTCATTTGCCTCCCCAATTATTCCATAAGGCTCCACTCAAACCGACCCTGCCTCAGAGGACGTAAAACGTAATTATAATCAAAAAATCTGCTAATTTACATCAACATATCAGTGTAGATATGGAGCCATTTTGCACTGAGCGGGGTGTTGGAGAGCCTGAGCTTTGCCATTGTTGCGTCCCCCAGTGGTGCCGCTGAGTTTGCCTTGATTAAGATAATTAGTGTTTAAGCTGGAGAGGAACAGTAATAGAAGTTATCTCTCTGTTTACCATTAAGTCAAGGCACAGCAGGGGAGGATGGTAATTTTGGGTTATGTCATCAATTTTGAGATTTTTGGTGCCTTAACCACCAGGAGATTAATCAAATATGCAAACAATCATCAAAGTAAAACAGCTTTACACATTCCCCTGGTCCAAGAGTTTAATCTTTGTGTTTGAATACAAATGAGTTGTTATTTACCACAGACTTTCTTCCTCACAACCCTGTTTTTTGCAGAGTGGTGAAAAGTTACTAAGCATGTTACTTATTTATTTACTTCATGTAAACAAACTGAAGTTCTGTTTACGTTCAGGGTTTGTAAAAAATCCTTTTATGTATTCTTGGGCTCTGAATGCTTTTCTTTACTAATGAAACCCATAAACACAACACATTTTGTAAACGTTTGATATCTGCTCTACGTCCATCCCATAGAGGTATGAAGGGAACTGGAAAGAGCGTTGGAGGCGGGGCCCTGTTACTTCCTATGAAAGTTCCTAAGTGGCGCATGAATCCCAAAATGAGGCAACTGTAGATTCAGAAAGGGGTATTATTGGGCCCACAGAGCATGTGCACTTGAGTTTTCTTAAACCCCGCCTCCAATCTGCAGGCCTTGGCTCAGTCAAATGAATGGAGGAGGAATAACCTTGATTTGGCTTTTAGCACATTTTACCAATTTTTTTCAACGCTGATTGACAGATACTTCTTTCCCAACAGGAGTCAATGGGAAAAAGTATTGTTGGGTACAAATGACGTCCTGGACTAGATCAGAAATACAGTACTACTGTTTTGCCACAACAAACATTTGCTTCAGTGCCGGCAGCCGGCACACTTCCTAGGGTCTTGATCAAGCGGCAAAATCTGGGGAAGAGCCGGGACGCCAATACGGAAGTGCTACATACTGCAGTACATATATTGGCCGATAGGCGATGGCTGCAGAAAGGAGCAATTTCCATGTTAAAATGCCCAATTTTACAGCAGAAAAAAACATGTTTCTATCCCTGGCTCCATACATTTTATTATCGATATAGTTAGATTCCACCTTCATGATTATGAATCTGTGAGTGAATTGTTTTCTAACACGACCCTTTTATTTATATTAGGTCTTAAAGTTTTTGCATAAATTAGGGCGTGGTCACATTGAGTGACCGCTCTGTCAAGTGACTGCTACTGCTAGCTTCTTGTCTCTCTGCTAGCTGCTCCGTGAAGCTAGCTACAGGGACTCTGCCTGGTCAGTTCATCCAGGAAACACAACTTGAAGCCGGCCGGTGTTGTTTGTTCTTCATGCTTATATATCGGGCTATTGTGACTCGCTCTGCGGTTAAAACAGACGGTGCATGAATGCGGTTTTGCGGTAAGTGAAATTCGAGTGCTTTATTTATGTGTTAATAATTTTAATCGACGTAATGAATGTTAAGGCTAAGCGAGTGGTAGCTACATCGGTGCTAACGATGCTAATCGTAGCCTCCAAGTTAAAACCATAGACTGTATATATAAAGGTTAAAACGAAATAGAGAAGTGTTAAGTGGGATAATACTGTTGAACAAACAGCTTCTGTTTGAGGTTGATAAAATAAGGTCATCCTTGTTACTTAGAGAGATATTTTATTATGTAGGTAGGAACTGTATGCATCACTAAGGTTAATTTAAATTGGCTATGCTCAAGTATGTAGACAAGCTAACGTCGAAGTAGTAGTGTATGTGAAATCAACCTCACAATAAGATGTGTGTATATTACAATTATTAATGTCATATTTCATGATGATTACTTAGATATTACAATATGGTTGGTTGAGCTGGAGTTCATTATTGAGCTTACACGTTAACGTCACAGTCATCTTAAGAACGAACCCAAACCTTGTTATTTTTATTAATTGCAACCAAATGGTATCAAATAAACAGTAAGCATTGGTAACACAACTTCCAAAGTTACAGTATAATAAAAAGGACCCTGACTCGGACAATACACAATCCAACATGTTCAACAGAAGAGAATCAGTTATATTGTTTGTACACATGGTACTTTACATATATAGTATATCTGTTTGTTTAAGGTGTCCAGGTGATGCAGACAGGCTGGACCAGAGAGTGAGAGACAGAACTGGACTCCTCACAGCAGTGAACTTCAGCACAG
>NW_011370467.1:0-4645 GCF_000735185.1 Notothenia coriiceps
CAGAGGAGGCTCTTAAAGAAGAAGTTACAGGTCTGTGAGAGCCAGAAATCTTGTTTGTTTGTAGGTGACCAAATACTTATTTTACCGAGGAATTTACCAATTAATTCATTAAAAATCCTACAATGTGATTTCCTGGATTCTTTCCCCCCATTCTGTCTCTCATAGTTGAAGTGTACCTAGGATGAAAATTACAGGCCTCTATCATCTTTTGAAGCAGGAGAACTTGCACAATTGGTGGCTGACTAAATACTTTTTTGCCCCACTGTATATAACAGTATTTTGATTTGACACCAGGGGAGTCAACTTCATATTAAGAGACCTTAAGAAACACGACACCATTCAGACGTGTACGATGCTGTAGAAAAGCTCCAGGAAAAGGGAATATGTTGGCACTAAGTTTACAGCTGCCCGATTCCTCTGCTGCAGAATCATGTATTACTCCTCTGTAGCTGAAATGCATGACGGTATAATTATATATTCCAACTTGAATCTTCACAATAATGCAGCATTCAAGTGCAATCAGGGATAAATAACAGGTATTCACAGAGTAGAAATATAGAGTTTCAGTATTGGAACAATTATGTTTGCAACTCTTCTATGGCCTTTTAAGCTTTTGTCTAAAGAATGTAATTGCAAACATTTTAGCAAAGATACAAGCCGTGTACATTTTATGTGGGATCCTTTATCTAAAAAAAAAAAAAAAAAAGGCAATAAAAAGTATAATTGTATCCACTTGCACTATAAAAGCCCTACTCACATATGATCTCATTCTAGGACCAATGGGGGCCTGAACCAGGACCCCTGTGGTGCAGAAGAGCTGCAGCTCCCTGAGCGGCCAGTGGAGAGAACACATATTTGAGTCTGCTACTAAAACAGCTTTGGACAATTTCTCCTTTTCACGACCATACAGCGGTTACATTCTCCATCACTCGCCCCTATGACGCTTTCTGTGCGCAGGAGGAAGGGCCGGGGCCGCAGAAAGAGAATGGAGCTGAAGCCCGCCGAGTCACCAGAGACTCAAACACTCTGCAGCTTTGTTTTAGAGCCTCTTAAACTATACAGCTACATCTTAGAAGTGAATTTGTCAACACTTTCTAGATATGAAGTTGTTAGTCTTCCACCCTTAACACGAAGCACAGAATCCTCACGGTAAAGGAAGCCCAGATTTCATTACCAGGAAACATTCACTTTTTGTGCAATTATGTGAAATACATACTTTTCTTTTGTATAAATGTCCCAACACTGTAATATGTAACTGTCACTTAATTTTATTATTATTATTTATTTTGAATTGCTGCTATGAATCTTTAGCCATATTTGTGTACTTATTTTTCTTTATTATTTGTTAATTAAATGATTAGTGTGCTTTTCTTCTCTATATTTAATAAGTTAGCTTACTCTTTAATATTGCTTTGCCACTTTTGCTGTCACACTGTGATTGTCCCCGCTGTGGGACCAATAAAGGAATTCGGATTCTGATTGATCCCACAACATTCATAACACATTTGAATGCAAATGGTTGTGGTGTATTTTCTTTCAACCTTGTACGATCCACCTTTTAAGTCATTAAACTGGCCACATTTAGCTCAGATGTTCGATGTCTGTCAGGACTTCCTGTCTCTCTGTCGTTGAGACGACAGATCTGATGTTTGTTGACACGCAGAAAGAATCATTCGCACAATCAATCCGTACTTTCAAGCTCCATTTAATGTCCTAGCAAAAGGAGAATGTGACTGTTCTAAGGAGTGAGTAAATAGAAAGTGCATTTTTTTTCACTGAGGTTTGACATAATAAAAAAAGATCAAAGCAGTTTGTCAGATGGAGCAGAATCGTTAATTTTGTAGAAATAGCAAAGAAATCAGTAAAGGTACTCTGTTGGAGTATTTGGTGGTATGGTGTAGATCAAAGGCACATCACAGCTCTGTATCTCACTGGGGATTGTTGCACACGCACAGAAAACACACATACACATGCACCAGCCTTCAGAATATATTTCCCATGATGCTCTGACAGTCTTACGATCTACAGTCATGTTGATGCAAAACGCTCATGGAGATTTCTGAGAGGCAACAAAACGTTTATCCAGAGAATGGTGCTTTTTAATTTGGAGCCTGTAAAAGGGATAACATAGCATTAAAATGTGTCCATCAGCCGATATTAAAGCGGTATGATCCTGGAGAAATCAGAAGAAGCAATGATGACCGGCGGGCGGGGCGTTTTATCACATCCTGTTCTCTTTTCTCTCATGTTTAAATAGTTTGCTTAAAGAATGACCCAAACCCTTGGTTACAACTGATCTTGCTCTAACAGTCAAAAAGAAAAAAGGAAATTAACATTCAGTAAACATTCTTCTCTAAAAGGTCATTCCCTTATATAATCTGTCATGTCTTCTCTGCCATTATGTATACATAAACAAGTTTAATAACATACCAATCAGTGGTTATTTCACAATTGGAAAAAGCACAAAATGTTTACACTCTTTTACAGGTAAATAAAAGTTTTTTGACTGTTTTCATAAGGGCGTAGCATACTTCATAGTTCGTCTCACGGTTCCCACATCCCCCCCCGCTATCTGCTATTAGATCTTTACATACAAATATTGACAAAGTGGTGGCTTGTGCTCTGAAGCCATCAAGTCTTTTGGAGAGTAATAATCATCATGAGGAGGGAGGAGGGGGGGACGTGATGCTGGGAATGGATGGGGGGGGTGTGGACTCATAGCTGGCCCTCGCTGTCCTGGCTGCCCCCCGGCTTCTCTGCGTCGGGGGGGCCTGGCAGCTCTTTGAGGCCCGTGCTGCGTTCAGGGAAGTTGTCTCCGTCGGGCTCCAGGCCGTCGGGGCAGGGCAGCTTCAGGAGCTCCTCTCTGAGCTGAGCCGTGTGCCTCTGTGGGGGGGGAACGGGGGCGGGTTAATGTTACAGCAAACATTAAGCACAGCTCTCTCATGATACATGCTGTGACAGAATAACAAAGCATGAGGTAAATACAGGAGGGGACAAGGCAACAATATTTGAAGATGAGGAGGGTGTTCAGCCTCCCCCTCCCCCCAATGCAGCTTGCAGTTAGAAAATATGCATACAATTATGACATGGTCAAAATATGTACTTGCCTGATAATTAAGTTAGACACAGTATAGTGTATATGTATTTAACCTACATATTTGTATATATGTACATTCACTGTTCAATGTTTAACTCATGTAATTCTTTCTATTTATTCTGTTAATACATATTTATTCTTATTATTTCTATCCTTATTATTCCAAGTGTTTCTGCCTTAATTCTGTTGATGCCATGACACCTTAGTGTCCCTACGGGGATCAATAAAGGTCCATCAGATCTTATACTTGACTTTGAAATATGGTAGCTCAATTAGAGGAGTATAAAGTGTTGTGTTCAGGGTCCTGCAGCTGTGGGACATCTGGATTGTTCCCAGTGAGGATAAATGTGCCTATGTAGCACCAGGCAGACTGCAGACACACAGTTTGTGGGTGGGGCTAATTGTGTGTGTGTATTTGTGTATGTTATGAGCTACTGAGTGACCCAGGGTGGTCTGCAGAGAGCCCCTGCCCCGCTGTTCACTAGCAGGGCTCTTTCAGAGTAGACTTTATGTGGAAGATATTCACACAGGAAGTGGAAAAGCCCCTTAAGACCCCGTAATACCGACTGTGCATTTTCAAAACATTGCGCACTATTGGTTCCCTGGGCAAGACACATCACCCAACATTGCTCCTGTGGGGCCCACAGTACTGAATGTATGAATGTCGCTTTGGATAAAAGCGTCTAACAGGTGACATGTAATGTCATTTCAGGGCGTGACCAGTGTTTTGTGTACCATGTACGGCAACCTTGAGAGCATTGAACTGCGCCTTTATAAATAAAATGTATTATTACCTTGAGTGCAGCAGCATGGTGGGACATGGTGCGGCCTACCCTCTTGTCGCTGCTGTACTGCTGGATGTCAGCGATCCACTCCTCACACTGAGACATGATCTCCACCCGCTTCAGGTAGAAGTGTTTGTGGATCACCTGCAGAGACACGACGGGGAACTGATCAACTACAGCCAGCACAAATAAAGTGTCTGTGTATATATCAAATAATAATAAAAGCTGTAAAAATAACATTTCTTTTGAAAAACTATGAAATTATTGAATGTCTGCTAGCAAATGGATGTTCCAATGTATGTTTATTAACTACATGCCCCCCCGTCAGGAGTCCAGACTGACACACTGAGTGTCTGCTCTCTAAACGATCAGAGCCCTGACGGCACCAGGCGGGAGGGATGGATCAGTTATTATGGCGACTGCTGATTTACTGGTTACCAGGGGGGAGGCAGAGAGGGTCTGTGGAGCTTTAATCTCCTTCCTCTCTCTACATCTCCTCCTCTCTCTTCATCTTCATCCCACTCTGGGGCGGCTTCCCATCTCCTCCTCTGTCAATGTTCCTCCCACCCAACCCCCCGCTCCCTGTGCTCCTTAAGTTACAATCAGTGATGTGGGCGGGGGGGCCCCAGTGAGAGGGATGCTTCAAGGTCACAGTTGTGTGGTGAACAGTTGAACAGTCATGGAGTGTGCATACAAGCCATGATAAGAAACATAAAGATGGCAGCACATCCTAACCTTATGTTCAGCCATGTGCTTTAGAGGG
>NW_011370467.1:6492-9864 GCF_000735185.1 Notothenia coriiceps
CTGCGCGTTTGGTGCGAGGATTTGGAGTCTTTTTTATGTTGATGCGCTAAACCAGCTGTTTTTTATGCTTTCCACAAGGCTGATAAGGATGACCCTGTAGTCTCTACGAGAGGCGCTACAAGCGACGTCTGTTCGTCCGCATACTGCAGCGCCATGATCGATATTAGGCGATGCCAGAAACCGAGCCAGTGATCAACATTCCCGAAAAATCGGCACAGCCTGGCGAATATTAATCGGATTATGCTCCGCTCACACTCCGGCCGCGGCCGGCCGGCCGCCTCCGCCGCGGCGGCGTCGCCCCCCCACCTCCGAAGTAAATCGCTAAGAGCATCAACCCTAAGTCGATATGAGTGGTGGCTTTGGAACTTTAGCCCCGAATAATCGCTGGCATCCCTAATCGATATGGTGGTGGTTTGAACTTTAGCCCTGAAACGGTTGATGTTGAGGAGTTGGCCGTCAGTTCTGTACATGATGTGCGCGCACAGACGGGCCTATACACACACACACACACACACACACACACACACACACACACACACACACACACACACACACACACACACACACACACACACACACACACACACACACTTCTCTGATGGAGAGCCCGCTGCTGAAAAACCCAGCGACCTTTGAGGTAATGCTGTCCACTCATTATTCCACAGGGCACACAGAGGAAGAGCAGCTGACTGAGGGGTGTGTGAGACCCTCCACAGGACCAGACTACATCATGCAGCCATTAAAAACTTTTGTTCTTAGTTTTCTGTAATTCAGCATCTCCTCAACACTAGCCAGGCCAGAAAGGTGTACTTTGAGGGTCTGACACTTTTAGAAAACGTCCTCCCTGCTCCCCAGAAGGGTGCCAGTATGTTGTAAATGCATGCAGCCTTGCTCCACAGTTCAAAGCTACACATTTTTACAGGAGAGGGAAAACCCGAGTCTGGCGACGAGACAGACATGTTCAAATGATAAATAATGCAGCCATAGAGTGGCTGCTTCCTCCCTCTGTGCTCCGTGTGAGTGGGAAGGACCTGTGTGAGACTCAGGTGTTCCTGCACATACCACCTTATTGTGTGTAGCTGTGGATGTTCATGGAGGGCAGCTCTCCATCCAAACACACAAGAAGATAGGGAGCCAGTTTAGTATGTAAACCTGTCGGTGGCTCCTAAAAATGTGAATATGACAACGCTGCCTTTCCACTCAAACACATATACACAGATCTAGCTATCACCACACACCGAGTTCCACAGCTACCTCCAACATGCACATTAGAAAGTGTACTCTTGCTCTCACACAAACACAAGCACACCATGATCCATATTTTAACACTCATTGTCCTTAATTCCACATGACATTCTGCTGCTGCATAATTCACGCCTGTACCCCCTCTAAAACACCATGTGGCAACACTGGATTCTCACATACACAAAACTACACATCTTGGTGATTCCAATCATTCAATGCTCAGAGAAACAGTAGCAGTGTCTTTAGCATGCTCCCATGGAACCTGATGTGGGTTCATGTGAGCCTTGATGATAAAAAGAACTTTCTACGCATTGAGCCTATTCAATGTTACGAGATAAACACAGGCTACTGAGGGCACAAGGTTGAAGGAAACCAGTGAGACTATTTTCACAGGGAGCAGAACCATAGCTAAAAAAGGATGCCCCAATGGAACCACTGACTCACCTTTTGGCCACGTGTTAGTAGGGCTGAAATGGAAATGATAAAGTGTGGTCTAAACCAGCAGAGACCATGAGCAGTTCATAACTAAACTGCCATAGAAACAAGGATAAAGATTTTAACTCACGAATGGAAGAAAATCTCAAATTTGGGACTCAAAGTGGGAACACAGGCCGCCAGTTAGATGGAAATTAACAACAAGAAACATGACTTACTCAAGAGAGGTCTCCATTACACTCAATACAAATCACATAACAGCAAGGGCACCCATCGGCCTCCTCTGTCACAAACTGAATACTAGTAAGTAAAACAAAAGTGTTTTAGCTATGGCTTCAACATTAGCCTTCACTACAACTGAATCCTATGTTGAGCTCATAAGGTCATCATAGCTTTAAGAGATACTGTGTGTTCTGTCATAGGGAACAATCACTGTTCAAAATGAGGTCAACATGATGAATAAAGGCATGGACTGACAGATAATAGTGTCAGCTGTCATTCACCAGAAGTGAGAGACAAGCTGAAACAGCAAAAGTATTAACGGAGGCTTCTGAAGATGCACAGCAAACCTAGACATCCTACAAGAAGCCACCTGGTTCATATGGGGGGCTTGTTTTAGGACAGGCTGAGTACTGACTTTCAGTCAGCCTCCAAACGCCTAGAGCAGTGTTTCTCAAACTTGTTCATACCAAGGACCACTTAACCAATAAAAAAACACTCGCGGACCACCCAACTCTACAAATATCCAAAAACAATAGGCCTGCTTACCAACGCTAGCAGGACTGCTCCGTTTGCCGGAGCCCGCCGACCGCATATTATGCTGGCGGGGAACGCCTTAGCCACGAATGCTAGCTTACTCCACCCCCCCCCGACGTTTGTAAAATAGCCGGAGCCCCGGGGGGTCTCGGGGGGTTCCCCGCGCCTCCGGTGATTGCTGACCCCCTCCCGATACTATACAGTGGGGAAAAAAAGTATTTAGTCAGCCACCAATTGTGCAAGTTCTCCCACTTAAAAATATGAGAGAGACCTGTCATTTTCATCCTAGGTATACCTCAACTATGAGAGAGAAAAAAATCTAGAAAATCACATTGTCTGATTTTTAAAGAATTTATTTGCGAATTATGGTGGAAAATAAGTATTTGGTCAATAACAAAAGTTAATCTCAATACTTTGTTATATACCCTTTGTTGGCAATGACAGAGGTCAAACGTTTTCTGTAAGTCTTCATAAGGTTTTCACACACTGTTGCTGGTATTTTGGCCCATTCCTCCATGCAGATCTCCTCTAGAGTAGTGATGTTTTGGGGCTGTCGCTGGGCAACACGGACTTTCAACTCCCTCCAAAGATTTTCTATGGGGTTGAGATCTGGAGACTGGCTAGGCCACTCCAGGACCTTGAAACGCTTCTTACGAAGCCACTCCTTCGTTGCCCGGGCGATGTGTTTGGGATCATTGTCATGCTGAAAGACCCAGCCACGTTTCATCTTCAATGCCCTTGCTGATGGAAGGAGGTTGTCACTCAAAATCTCACAAATGGCCCCATTCATTCTTTCCTTTACACGGATCAGTCGTCCTGGTCCCTTTGCAGAAAACAGCCCCAAAGCATGATGTTTCCACCCCCATGTTCACAGTAGGTATGGTGTTCTTTGGATGCAACTCAGCATTCTTTCTCCTCCAAACACGTCTAGTTGAG
>NW_011370468.1:0-242 GCF_000735185.1 Notothenia coriiceps
GCGACCAGGAAGTTAGCATCTCCCTGGTTGCCTCTGCAAAAAGCCAATAGGATTTATGATACTGACACGTTTAGTTCATTACATGTCACTTGTTAGACGCTTTTATCCAAAGCGATTAACATACTCAATACTGTGGGCAATCCCCACAGGAGCAATTTGGGACGACGCTGAAGTTGGCTTCCGATTCAGAGCATCCGATTCGGCAGTTAAGGGGAAAGTTAAGGGACATTTAATTTACAGCG
>NW_011370469.1:0-2185 GCF_000735185.1 Notothenia coriiceps
GGGCTCTGGCAGTGTTTAAAGATTGGCCAATGGAAATACTTTCTTTCTTGCACCTGCAGAGTATTCGCACTCTATCAATTAACTTCACGTCTGTGTGTAGTACATTTTTATCCCCAGGGGCCGTGATGAAGCACCGTGGGGCCCATGAACTACAGCTTCACTGTGGCAGCCATTTTGGCCAGTGGCATCCACAGAGGAGGAAGCACTGAATTTGACAAGGCTGCACCATTTTGTATTATTAATCTGAATCTGCAAACTAAAGTTATGAAATACTTGTATTTGAATTAAAAGGTGAAATATGTCGTTACGAGGTTTAAGACGGCATACAATGGACATGATGTAGTTAAAGAAAAGTAATTTACCTTCCACACTTACAATCTACGTAATTATGAGAGAAAGCAGTGAACTTACGGTTCCTCCGGTGGCGACGGCCATGTCCCTCAGCTGGTTCTTCCTGTTGTCTCCGAACCCGGGAGCCTTAACAGCCACAACCTGGAGCCCCACCTTCAGCCTGCATGTCAAGATGTGAGAAAGAAACTATTTACTAAAAGGCCAAGAACATCAAATGAGATGCAGTGATGGCAGGTTAGCGTATTTTCTTGAGTTGAACTAACGATTTCCTAGAGAAAGAACTTAAATGTACGGCATACAAAAACTTCTGTCACTTATCTTTCAAAGAAAATTTTATTTCAGTTGTATTTTTTTATAGAAAAACAGAGTATTAAAAATCAATATTTTCTATAAAACACCTCCAAGTCTACCAATACAGTAAGCATTGTTAACAATCTTGTATGTCACTTGTATTCTCTCTCCATTATTATTTATCTTTCTTATTTTCTAAGGTCGGCCATCTTTATTACATGTTGTATGTGTTTGAGCCCTGGGGTGGTACTCTGTTACTGGTTGTCTAATACTTGAAACCTGTTCAGGATTGTATTGATACAGAACTGAAAATGTGAATATGAAAGATATATTGTACTGTATTATTGTCTGAAACAGAAAACACCTCGAAGTTTTTATATAAATGGATCAGGACAAAGAGAGACAATGTTGTAACAAACGTTCCATGTTATTCCTGATTGAAGCAACTTGTGTTTTTTACGTATACATTGTGTGGTGTAGTAATGACTATTAGTGTCTGTAAACACAAGAGACGGTCAGAGAAGGAAACTGAGGATCTTTTCTGTCAGTTCAGAGAAAAAGCAGATGACTCAGATGTAACCAACGGGTGCAGGGTGAGAACAGAGAGGCAAGGAGATCCTCTCTGATAATTCTCGTGCTGGTGTTCATCTAGCGACATACTAGCCCTGACGCAGCCATGTGGGGACTGAACAGGCGAGAATGAGTCGCAGGAAGTTAGCTACAGGAGGAGGTTCACAAAGTTATTGATTCCTGTGTGAGTTCCCTGACACACGGGGACACATTTATGTATAAAAGACATCAAAAAGGTCATTTTGCATGATAGGTCCCCTTTAAGGTGACCATTTTGTAACAACCCTTCCATGTTATCCCTGATTAAAACAACTTTTGTGGTTTATAAGTATACATTGTGTGATGTAGTAATGACTATTAGTGTCTGTAAAGATCTACATTACTGGTGTTTTTCCCTTTATCCGTTAATGGTTGTTTTATTTTAGTTTTTAAGCAGATTTAATTTTTAGAAATGTGTGAATTGTCACTTTTTATAATGCGTTTGTATGAAGAAAATATTGTATTTTTAAAATGTTCTAGATTCACATTTGTGTATTCATGCAAAACCTAATTGAAAAAAAAGCAGTGATTGTTGATATTGTGAGGAGACTTACCGATAACGTTAACGATGGCCTTCAGAGCTCCCAGGATGCTACCCAGCACTTCGGGGTATTCTTCTCCCAGATACTCGTACAGCACAACTCCCAAATGACCCATCAGCTTCTCCTGCAGGGACAGAGAAACAGAGCATGCATTAGTATCTGAAATAACTTTTATAGTTAAAAAATGGCAATAGGTGCTTTCACACCAAGTACTTTCCCCAGGAATAGTTTCCCAGGAAATCTTTAGTTCCGGGAACTATCTAGTAAATCGCCATCACACCGGAATAAGTCCCTGAGGGAGGATTAGGCAAATGAAGCCGCTGACGTCATTTCTTCTTTGGGTTTACTGGCACGCCGCAAACAACTTCACGGCGTATACTGCCACCCAAAGT
>NW_011370470.1:0-1945 GCF_000735185.1 Notothenia coriiceps
TCACAATCACTGAGAGAAAACCTTTTCATGACCCTTTAGCGTGCATTCGATCTGGGATTTAGCTCTGTATTTACTGTGAGGATTGACTGATGCACAAAGGAGTGCTTCAGTCTGACCTTATTGAATCGTGGGATCCTGTATCTCCGATTAGATGGTAGAAGATCATATTCACTGTTCAGAACATGGTTTGGGTCACAGAGGATGTTGTTGGACAGCCTCACCAGGTTATTATGATAGGCTGAGTCATAGAGTCTCTGACAGGGTTGACCAACAATCTTTGAGCAGATTTTTAACAGGTGGAGCAGTTTTGATTTTAAAGCTGTTGACAAACACTTGTACCACTATCAGATGAATATCAGACAGTTGAAGTTATGAGTACAATAAAGGAAAACAACACACACACCATACACACAGAAGCAGCCTTTAGAGACATCACGTCAGTGGTGGGTGGCTGATGTTCCAGGATGACGTATTTTGGGATGCTGAGACTAAAAGAGGAGGGAGACTTCCACATTTAGCTGTGACTTTGTGGCGAGACTCCCAGTGGGGTGTTGGCCGAACGAGAGTGATTGTACATCATGTATGTATTTGTCCTAGATTGATATGTAAAACAGTGGCTTTGCAGGAATGTCACTGGAAATATTCCTCTTGCCATATTTGATTGTGCCTGATGTGTGTGGCTGTGTGGTAAATGTGTATCAAACCAACACACATGCAGATATAACCCTAGAAGGCAATGAAGCTCCTACATCCTCCCTATAACATGCATCTGTACGTATCGCAAATATACACAAATTCCCTTTTTCAGCAGCGTTCGGTAATCAGTCCAACTGAAAGATGATTTCACTCAGTCGTTGGTAAGCATAATGCTGACTTATACAAAGAAATATAAAAATACTGTCGTATAAGCTATTATTTGGTGATGTACTGGGGCTAAACACGCTGTCCCAGGAAAATGTTAGAAGAGCTTTGATTATACCAGAGGCCATGGTAGTAGTTAATTTATCCTGCACATTTTGTAATAGCACCACCATAACATTTTTCCACAGCCAGCAGTTGTTTAGACCCTTATAAAACTTTTTTTGCTTCAGACTAAAGACTAAAGACAAGTGAAGTGGACATGAGACGCCAGTGCATGTGAATTGGATTGTGATTCTTGCGAGAAATGGCAACAATTCAAGGCTGTAATCCAATAAATGCCCGCTGGGAAAGGCTCCAGTCCCCTTGGTAGTGTGAAAATGAATGAATTCATATTGATATTTAATCAATTAAGGGCATAGAATTGCACACAATCAAGAGCTTAGTCTGTAATTTTCAGTAAGGATGTCAACACAAGGGAGTCTGCTTGAGCCAAAAATAAATAAACACAACTGTTTCTCCGCATGAGCATCATCTAGAAACTGCTCCTAATATTCCTGTTTCTTTTGTATTTGATTTTTGTAACCCTACTTACATGATCCCTGACAATATAAGCATCTGGCTGCCTCCTGCTTTACCTTCACATACGTCGTTTTGTAACAGTTCAGCTGTGCTTTAGAGTGTTGACTTCAACAAACAAAGGGCAGATGTGTCATCACTGAGTGATATGTATTCAGTTTTTTTATTATTCACTTTCTTGCTTTTGTTCCAAGCACTAAAGTAACTAAAGTAACTCAACTCATGAGATCAGCGTACTTTTTGTATAACTGCAGTCTTAAAAAAAAAGTCCACATTGCTCACACATTTTCACATTAAGGGTGAAGAGAGGTCACCTTATTTCCATGTGTTTAAAGCTAAACTGAAAATTGCATTTGTTGATGTTCCAGGATTAGCTTATCGGAGAACAATGTTGAATGGGAGCGTATTTGTGTGTGTGTGTGTGTGTGTGTGTGTGTGTGTGTGTGTGTGTGTGTGTGTGTGTGTGTGTGTGTGTGTGTGTGTGTGTGTGTGTGTGTGTGTGTGTGTG
>NW_011370471.1:0-3956 GCF_000735185.1 Notothenia coriiceps
CACATAGGCATCAAATGCATACATTAGCTTCAAGCTAGATACAACCAATATGGTTTATAAGCATCGTCACTTATACATGAAATATTGTTTATGTCATTACAAACCTTTGACATTTAATGGGTTTTCCGTTTCATACCTTTGCTATTAGCCTCATGCTATATATCGAATACACCCCAGGTATTGCGTTTGTTTGGATGTATTCAATCACAAAACTCAAGTGCATGTTCCACTTATTTATTTAAGCTAGCAGCATTTCCTTTCTCGAAATATACCAGGCAATAAAAAGAGGGTGTAAGAAATGACTTCAAAATAAAAGCGACCTTCCAGTGAAAAGTGCAATCTCACATTCAAACAATAAAAAAAATAGCACAATATCAAGACACTCGAGTTTGGAATTTCGAAATAAAAGCCCTTTATGATGTCATATACTGTACGAGCTGTGTTCCCTGTTAATTCAGATTAGCTCATTTAAATGGTATGCTATGAATGCTAATGCTGTGCAGCTTTAAGCACCTTTTTAGTAGGATGCCAGTCAGAATGTGTTATACTTTTTCCCTTATATACTCAATACTGTGGACAATCCTCACAGGAGCAATTTGGGGTGAAGTGTCTTAGGGACACAACGACATGCTGACTGCAGTGGGTTTGAACCTGTGCCCCCCTGATACGAACACCAACGCACTAGACCACTGCGCCACAGCCTCCCTGAGAGCTTTAAATGGTTGAATTACGCCTTACGACATAATAGGGTCATGCCAGTTGAACCCTTTCATGAGTCTGAATTGATTATTAGAGTTAGTGCGAAGGCTGTATTAATCAAAAATGTGTTGAAATCAATGTGAGAACATTTTGGGGTAATAAAAAAATGACAAGGTATTTGCAGAGCGAGGCCCAAATCCAATTTGCAAAAACACAGTGGCGGTAAGTGGCTGCCCATGGATCAAACATCTCATTTGCCACAAGCCTTCTACATCACACCCACCCCTGAACGATCCAGTCATAGTGATAAATGAAAGCTTGTTGAACTTCGGGGCAATCGCTGAACACAATGAAATGCTAAACATGTTGGATATTAAACATAAACAATGCGATAACACAAATGCATTCCTGAATACTGTGCCGTAACGACATTCCACATGGCAAAGATATGCATGCGAGTCATCAACAATTATTTAACGCCGTTTTTTTACAGCCTGTTTCTCTTTCTAATTTGAGATGGTTTTAAAGAACATGCTGTTAAAGACACGGTCATATTTTATAATGCTAAATTACCTTTCAAAAATTCACAGCTATGTCCCTTTGAACTAAAGGAAGTTGCAAAGAATTTAAACATCAAGTTGAGGTCATACAATATCTAAATAAATTGTATAACGTAAATAATGACAGAATGGCTCCTATTTATTTATTTGTTTACATTTTATGCTACATATTCTAGTAGTTGGAGCTAAGAGCTAATAGTGTGTGAGAGAGAAACTCCCTCTGGAGGGAACTTTGGGATTTTAGCATTTGCAGACCATTTACATGCACAATAACATATAAGACACTACACTGTAACTTTGATCCATGTATTTTTTATTTGAATGTTTATTTTATTATCTTTGCTTTTTAATGTTTTTAAATGCCATTTTCTGAATGTCTTTCATTGTTGTAAAGCACCTTGAATTGCCTTGTGTTGAAAGGTGCTATATGAATAAACTTGCCTTGCCTTGCAGTAAAGGGTTAGACCATAGTATTTATTCTGTCACTCAAGTAAAGGGTCTTCTTCAACCAAGAGAAGCACTTCAAGATTTCGAACGCAGTCAGAATTAGCTAGACAGGTCATTAATTCATCTCCTTACAGAAGAGGAATGAGAGACTCTTTGATGTCTCTGTGAGCTGTCTCGACTTGAGCATCACCTTTATCCTGTGCTTAGCTTTGTACTACATCTGACCATCCAGCCAGACTCCTTTCCAGTTCCCAGAGCCTTTCACTTTGAGAACTACAGAGTACACATTGCACGCTCCATGTTTTAAATGATAAATGGACTGTACTTATATAGTGCATTATCTAGCCTTTACGACCCCTCAAAACGCTTTTATACCACTGCAAGTCATCGTTCACCCATTTACACCCAATTCATACAGGGCTTGGCTCAACTAAGCTAACGTCCATACAACACATTCACACACCGTTGGCGTTAAGTGTCTTGCCCAATGATCCAGTGACATGGCAAAGGTACATTATCATTGCTCTGCACTGGCCCCATACATCATAGCTTACAAAGCTCTTCATTGTCTGGCAACATTATATCTTAAATAGCTCATAGTACCCTATTGCGACACTAGAGCATTGCATCCCAAGAATGCAAGATTATTAGTGGTTTCTAGAGTCTCCAAAAGGAACATAGGAGCAAGACATTAAGCTATGAAGCTCCTTTTTGGGAAATAGACACCCTCTCCACATTTAAAAGTAAGCTTAAGACTTTAATTTTGATAAAACTTATAGTTGGGGCTGGCTCAGGCTTGTCTTGAAACTGCCCCATGTTTTTTTCTTGCTTCTTCCATTTTGAACCACTTAATTGTCGTTTCTTAGTGAGTTTGTCATTGTATGCTGCAACGTTAAAGGGCGTTGTATTTAGTAGGTACTGTATAGCCCATAGATGTGTTACTTTTGATATTGGGCCAAATCCCATAATGCTGACCTGTAGTTCTCCATGTGGTACGGGGGCTGCTGCGGCTGCTGCATCTGCTGCCTCCTCTTCTTCTTGCGCCCCGGGTACGTCCCCGGGCCCTCGTCAGCGCTGCTAATCGGCTCAAAGTCCTCTGTGGCGGAGAAGTAGGCCTCGCTGTCAGCCACAGACATGCTGGAGTCTGCGGAGCGGTACTGGTGGAAGGTGTTTGAGTCCGCTGAAGGCGTGAAGGGGAAGGAGCCGTAGCTCCTGCGCTGGCGGGGCGAGTCCAGGACATTCTCGTCGCTGCGGGACACATCGCTGCTGAACTGGACGCCTCCGGACAGCACCGGCGGAGGCTTGTCCGTGAAGACGGCGGCTGACAGGCTCTTGGTGCTGCCCAGTCGCCCCGAGTGTACGGAGGACTGGCGCTTCAGAGGGGAGCAGCGGGGGGAGCGCACTGAGGAGCGGTCCTGGGAGCTGTTGGGGGAGACCGGAGAGACCTCTGGGACTTCTCCTATGGTGCTGCGCAGAATGGAAGAGGAGAAAAGAACATTTGGAAGGCATAAGTGACTGTAGAAGGAATCAGAAATATATGGTTGTATTTACAAGTGTCAAGCTCAAATACTTTTTATTAAATGTCTACTATTGCTGAATGAGGTAACACAATGGTAACAAGCCTATTCCCAGATGATGAAGGTATTGAGTAATTCAAAGGTTTTTGCAGCATAACTTCCTGGGTGTTTTATTGACTTAGTTTGTCCTAAATGTACTTTTTTAAATAAAAAATATGGTTTGATTAAATAAAACAAAAACATTTGAACAAGTCTTATCATATGACTTAAATCGAAAAGCGTTTTTTTACGCGATGAAAACAAAATATATATATATATACAATAAATAATTGAAAAAAAAGAAATAATAGTTTAAAATGTATTCATTCTTTTAAATACATTGAAAATAAATTGAAATATTAATAAAGAAATAATATTGAGGAAAATAATATTAAAAAAGAAAGCATATATTAATTTAAAGACACTGATGTTTACATACTGTAGGAGGCTAGGATATGTCTTCATAAAGTCTTCAAAGAACTTCCTCTTGACTAATTCCATAGTAAAACATTCCTTTGTCAAGGGCCGAAAAACATATATGAATTTATATATATATTTGAAATGCTTTATTAAGTTACTGCTAATGAAAGCATGATATTTCCTTATTCAACTACACATTCAGTTGGGCCAGATTTTATAACTACAAAATTCAGCTGGGCCAGACATTCAGCGGCCTGTAAAAAGCGGATAGTGA
>NW_011370472.1:0-4084 GCF_000735185.1 Notothenia coriiceps
CTTAACCAAGGCATCATCTGAAAGCTTATGTTCTGCTCTTTCAATAGGTTGGCTCAGTTTGTCTTTACCATGAACTGTCACAGAGATATTCAATCAGAAAGAGAATGATGGCATCTGATCGAGCCAGAATTGTTGACTTTTTTCATATAGGGGTTGCATTGTTTGGACCCTCACTGTAGCTTTCCAGTAGCTAGTTGACCGGGTTGTCCACCCAGGTTGTGATCCTTGAAGGTCCTAGATATCATTTCTGGTGGACAACCTTTTACAACATTCCATGTCTGTAAAATGACTTTGCCCCCTGAGTATAAGTCATATTTGTTATAACCACATATTGTTGTCTTTTTCTTTTAGTGAATCTCTATGTATATGATATATACACATTTTTTATATCTGCTTTTCAAATATGTTGCTAATTGCCATGGCAACCTTCTGCACTAATTTGAGTGCATGGCCGGTGAATCCTTTAGCCAGCCAAGAAGGAACTCTCA
The DNA here is from genome assembly GCF_000735185.1 of Notothenia coriiceps. NCBI lineage: Eukaryota > Metazoa > Chordata > Actinopteri > Perciformes > Nototheniidae > Notothenia > Notothenia coriiceps. Next base: position 489 of record NW_011370472.1, read on the forward strand.
TACTAGCAGTCATGTCGGAAATATTCTGGATCCTGACAGCTATCAAATATAATGGACATTTTCTGCTGCAAGTGAATGAGTATAGCAGGTCAGATCAGCCCACAGGAAGCACTCTGACGGCAGTTGATCATACTGTATATGTGAACAAATATATAATAGAGTGGTGCAGTGATGTATTTTTGTAGGCCAGCCCGGAAGTTAGCATCACAGGGGCTCACTCAACATAAAGTCATGTAAGTTTGCGTTTGGATTTTTGAATATTGCAGGAAGTAAGATACGTGAAAAACACATGTTTATGATACTGAACGTTTTTTTCATCATGATAATCTCCACATATTATCACCACTTTATGATTTATGAGGTGTAATGCAATAGCCATATATAAAAGCTAACGTTAGGCTATAAAGAAAGTGTAAAGTAGTTTCATTTAGTCACTTGTTAGCAACAGCTGTCTTTATAACAAAGAAGCAATTGGGGGTGTTTCTTACATATTTTATTCAGTAGTACAAAAGTTGACGTTATCTTTAGCTTTTGCTAACCAACACATTTTGCTTTTAAGAAAAAGGTAAAAGACAGTGGTAAAACGCTAACACATTTCTGGAATGTCGGACTCATTCCGGCACCACTCTAAAAAAGTGGTGAAAAAAGGTATACATTTGGGAAAATACTCTCATAAAAAAAAATTCAAAGAGTAATATGAGCAGACACTATCATTCTCAATGCACAAAGACCAGGAGTCAGGTTGTGGATAGCTTAGCATAAAGACTGCTACTCTGGCTATGTCTAGGGTTTAAACATACACCTAGCAACATATCTAAAGTAGAATACGTCACTCTGTTCATAACAAGATACGTTTTTGTATGAATTATACACTTGAACAGTTCTCTTGGAAAGAAAGCAGAAATGTTTATTTCCCAGTGTGGCACTATGTCTTAACATGATCATGACAGTGGACTGTTACCATGCTACTGGAATCTAAAACAGCGCTCTCATATAATGTCATGGATTAAAAATGAATGGTTACAGAATATTACACTGATTCTTACTGGATTCTTGAAGTATGTTTAGGTTTGATGTTGTCTTTTTTCTATAACATTTATTTTCAGTTGACATAAGCTACTAGCTGTTTCTAATGATGACATTTGTATCTTTATACCCATCAGTATATCCTGTTTGTGAGCGTGATATTTTGGATGGTCACTCTGTGAAAAAATTAATTTTTCAGCCAATCCACCACAAGTCCATCAGTTCTCAAACTGATCAGTTTTGTATCTCTTGTTCATTCGGCAAGAAGACAGAAACCAGGCCTTACGTCTGTTTGGTACACTTCTAACATGTTAATAGAAAGTGGATGTAAAAAAGTTGTTTTTATGTGAATATCTTGGGACTCCAGATGTACTTTTCTACACACACACACACATTATGCTGATGACTGTAGGAACCATTGACTCAGAAATAAGTAAATGGTGGGAAACATTTGTGTGAGTGTGCTCTGCAGCTATCAGCAGGATTAATGAAGAGAGATACATGGAAAGCGTCAGAATGACTAAAACTTGGGACGAATAGTCATTATACAAATATTCTCTGAGTATTATTGGCATTCCGTTTGTGTGGTTTCCTCTCAATGACTCTTTTTACGTGCACAATATTCTGTGTAATTTAATCAGTTGTACAGTACAAGTATTGCATTGTTGGCTTTACACAATAAACCATAAATCAACCTGTTGTTAGCTAGCTATTTCTAATTAGACACATGAGCCAACAGTTATACTCCACAGACTGGACAGATGTGAACTTCTTTTTAAAACAACCTGAAGTATTGCTTTGCATTTTAACTGGGGTGACTTTAGTGTACCACATTGTTGAGGGCTGTTACATTTGACATGTACAACAGTGACAGTGTAATGATAATGACAGACATCCTTACGTTTCTCTTTTCCAGTGGTTTCTCTGTAACTAAATAAATATTTGATATCAAATCTGTCCGTCTCAGTGTCTTTGTACCTTTTCATTTTGTTTCCCTGGCACCCGGATGAGTTTCTGCTTGTATAGACAGGAGAGCTGTCAAAATGATTGAAAGGCTTAGAGATATGCAAGCATAAGAAATAAAGAGAAAGGATAAAGGAAGAGTTTTTTAATAGTACATTGATTAGCCTGATAGAGATATTTTGAATATAATTTAGTAAATATAAGTGAAAGCAAACTTATAGATTGGGAAAAGATGGTAATCATACCAACTAACAAAGAAAGCTTCAAGGATCTCACAGCAATGAAGCACAACATCAACTGACCATTTGAGGGCCTTAAGTTTGCAAGACGGTCCTTATTTAAGAGAGTAATTTTCAGTTTAAGAGCAAGACTCGACTTTACGTAAAGATTTTCTAATGTTTTTCACCAAAACCATGCCTCCATACTCAAATACCCCCTGTTCGCGCTTAGATTTTCGCTTGTGCTCAAACTGCATGCTCATACTCCGAGTTATTGTTACTTGTACTCAGATATATTGTCGCTTCCATTCAGATATAAACCAAGCCCAGCAAACCTACTTTCTGGGGCTAAAGTGAGGTACCCGCATTGTTCTGGAAGTGGATCGCTGGGACATCCTCTCAGCAATTGCCCAAAAGCCCTTGGAGACACACACCAATGCTAGCACCATGACCAAGTGCTGAAGACAATTGGCCAAGTAATACTACGGCCATCAGCACCAGCAAGGGCCACGAGAGGCCGAAAACACGTTTTTCAGAGTCAGGGAGAAGCCTCAGGTACAACAGAGGGCTGAGTCCGGTCTCCTCACCACCACCACTGATTGCCAACAGGAAGTAGATCTAGGTAATGAAGGATTATTTGAATTATTTGAAGTATTAAAGTAACGTGTTATGGCAGGAAAGTTAAATCTGGTATATTCATTTTAATGTCACCTTATATATATTCATGTGTGTTAAATTTGAAGGGACAAAGTATATTTTCCCTCCCCAATATATTGAGGTGAAGTCTTTGTGTTTAGAGAAGGATGGGAGCAGGGGACATCCTAATTTGGGGATAGCTCCAAAACTCTGGAATGTTTCCCTCATAAAAGAAGAGGGTGCGTTACACATGCTTAGGGCAAATGTGTGTGTTTTCATTGCAGTAAATATATGTGCTGCATGATTACTGTTCAACTATACCTCTGTTTTTATTCTTTCATGTGCGGGTACTAAATGGCTACAAACATTGTGGAGAAATTAGCTTAAACATGTTTTATTACTCTATATGAAATGGAAGCAGCTTTTATGACAGGGACGAGAGAGCTGGGGGAGGGGACATTCTTCCTAAGATTTTCAGCATGTCAATTATCAGGGAAATCTACTTGTTTTCAATAGATGTGTGTGGTTAATTACTTTGTATTAATAATAACAGTATGTGTAAAGGAAGCTGGAAATATACAATGTGAAACCTTTTATTTGAAGTAAAGATGTGAACAATAGCTCAAACAGATGGAAAGACTGTAGGACAAATGAGTGTGTTCTCTATATTAGGCCTGTGTGAAGTTTGACTATTTGAAAAGCATCTCTAATACTGCTTAAGAGCATAGGTAATATGTTCCTCGTTATTATTGA